>NC_088356.1:11990000-12225000 GCF_036884655.1 Musa acuminata AAA Group | reverse complement strand
CGGCCGCTTGTGGGCTTGTTGCTGCCTTCACATCTGGAGCCAGTGGTTCCTGGAGCCGAGGATGATGCGTCTCGCCAGAAAGTTCGAGTTCTAGCTTCTTGAACTCTTCTTCGATGTCTTCTTCCTCCACATCCAATGCTTGTAAGGGCATTGATTCTGTAAGGAAACATTATTACCAAATAAGCAAACCAAAATGATTCAGTTAGAATTCGGTACGTATGCAATGGATCAATCACATGCAACTATTTTTGGCTGCTATCAGAAGCTACTCGATCAAACTCATAGCATATCTGGAGCGGGAATGTAACTCTCTGTATGGGGCAATGCATTCAGATTATATATGCCACCATGATCCTTTCAAAGTAGAGTACTTTTTGAACTTTTTTAACTTTGCTGCTTCTTGTAGCACACAATTGCAGTACCGGCTGGCATCATTTGGCCTATTGTTTCTTCCAGCAGATCACATTGCATTGGCACAAATGCATGAAGTAGCTCAGACAATAGATGTGGTGAGAAGTTACCTAAGGATTCATCGACTTCCTTTTGTGCTTGAACATGTTTGTCAAGCTCGTCCAGGTGGTCTTTAACTTCATCCATGCTGATCTCGTACTCCTTCATCGCTCGAACGCCTATTTGGATGGCTTCATAAACCTGATATTAAGCAAATAGAGCTCAGAGTTCAAGATGCATGGGTGCTACTTACCCCAAGTACTATGAGATAAGATCTATTATCAATCACATTTCTATTGTAAGCTACCTTCTTTGTAGATTCGGCATTAGCAATGTTACTGAGAACCTTTTCCACCCGGTCCAAAAGCAATGTGTACTTTGACCTGCTTTCTGACAACATCTTGGACTGCCGTATGCATCTGAATGCAGCTTGTTTATTCCCCAGCTTAAAGGAGGTCAATGCCATTTTCCGAGAACTGCAGAAGCACATAAAATCTAATGATACAATCATCTTGTACAGGTTACTATGCTGGTCAAAAGATGGTAAAGATGGATATATTCACATCAATCCAAATGTGAAGATCTGTATAGAGTTTTCTGAATGGTTGAAAAGTAAATTTAGGGCCTCTTTGGTATTGCTCTTGTTTTGTGTCATTTTGCTTGAGAACTCAAAACCACAAATGCCTTTTTGTTCATAAAAAAGTACTTGCACTTTGTGACTCATGTTCCTCAACTGTAACCCCCTAACTCTTTAACAACAAAAGGCCAAAAAAAATTATATAAATAGTATTCTTATTTCCAGTGATTTCAATAGGCGCTCGCCTATGCACTCGGGCGAGGCGAGGCGAGGCCCGAGCGCCTCGCTTCATTTCCAGGCGACACGTTTCAAAGAGGCACCGCTTGAGCGCTCACTCGAGCCCAGGCGCTGGGCGCTTCGGGTGAGCGCCTGGGTTAAACCAAGCAACCGAACCCGCGCTTTAGGTCTGCTTCAGTCTCCGGTGCTTTAGTTGGTTCAATCGAACCAACTAAAGCATCGATATCAGCATGATTTCCCCAACCCTAACCCTGCTCTCCGTTCACGTTGTCGCTGCCGCTATCGCCGCTCCCGCTGCCACTGTCGTCGTTCCCACTGCCGCTACTCGCTGCTACCGTTGCCACTTTCTCTACTCCCGCTCCCGCTGCTCGCTGCTCGCTGCTGCCACTGTCGCTGCTCGCTGCTGCCACTATCGTTGCTGCTGCTCCCTGCTACCGCTGTCATTGCCACTGTCGTCGCTCCCGCTGCTATCGCTGCCACTGTTGTCGCTTGCCGCTGCCGCTCCCGCTTTTCTCAATCAGCACCCTCGGTCTTCCCTTACACTCTTCTCTTCTCTTTCGATAGGATACTGTTAACAGTATACATTATACAGTTAACTGTATACTAGTAACAATATTATTATTTATTAGATTAATAATATATTATTTTAATTTTAATACTATTAATTTTTATTTATTTGAAATTATTGTTAGGTTTCAGGATAAATGGCAAGTGTACAAAGCAACTCAATAGAATCTCCAATGGCATAAAAAATGGATCCTGCATCGAAGAAGTATAATTATCTAAAGGATCCAAAAGATCCTAATGCAGTGACTTACATGTTTTACGATAAGACTACTAAAGTGGTATTTTTCGTGCAAAACAACATCTAGTAGGAAATTTCAAGAATGCATCAGCTTGCGAAAAGTGTCCACTTGAGGTAAAAGAAGTGTTGCTGAGTTATATGAATGAAAAGAAGACGCAAAAGAATGAATCTTACGGGAATTTACTAGAAGACAATGTTGAACATCTTAGGGATGAAAAAGAAGATTATTCTATGAGTATTAACCCAAGTGGGAAAAAAGTATACGACAAAAAAGGAAAAGAAATTATAGGTATTAAGAATGGTAAAAAAGGACTGATAGATCTATATAAGTTTCAAGGATCACAGAAGCAACTAGGGCAAGCAGGAGGCTCAAAATTTAGACAAACAAATACAAGTGATGCTTGTGATATAGAAATAAGAGGAAGAACAATTCAACACATTCCTCGCTTCTTCTATCAGGTTGGTCTTCCCCTTAGTACAACTCGTTTAGACAGTTTTAAGGAAATGATTGAAGCTATTGAAAGATATTCTATTAAATATCTTGATTAAAACAGCTAGAGGCAGAGAATAATTACAGCTTCCAACGGTTGTCAATCACATTGAGTTGCTGCTGCAGTTTTTCTGTCGTCCAAACTAGATGCAGAACATCATTGTCCAGGCTTGAGATTCTTGTTAAAGATGATGACACCAGGGACACTTTCACACCCTAAAGACATCAACCGAAGTACATATACTAAATATAACTGTAAAATTAACATGAAATTTGATAAGTAGCATAGTACAGTTCTAGGAACATTAAAAGTGATATGACATGATATCATAGAGTCAACCATCACAGAATGTGTCCACCTAAATAATAGCCAGATCAGCTTACCTCAATAATGTCTTCCTTTCTGATTGATAGGTATTGTGCTTTTCCGCATCCACATAGATAACTTAAGACTGTAGAAGCTTCACCTGATCTTTTGCAGATGCTCTGAAACTTGTTCATTGTGATAACACAAGTGGAAGTCCAATGGTTCTCAGCAAGATTTTTTATGACATTAGAAGCACTCTCCTGATTTCAGGACAGAATTTACGGATCAGGGAAACATATCACATGAATTAAAATATGTCATGGAATTATGATTTGGAACTTGCCTGAAGTAGCGGTTTAAGGATGAGATGCTCTTCAAAATCACCTATTTTAGGTGATCGTCTAAATCCACCAATTAGCTGTCCTGCTCTTCTCAGCATCTGATAGAGATGCCCACTAGATGGATCAATCAGCTCTCCTCGAAGTAAAATATCACCATTATTATACATTTCTTGCTGAAAGAAATAACCAAAGACTGAATTGGTCCGAAAATTTGGAGTAAGAAAGCTAAAACTGAGAATATCCTAATATACAAGACAAAATCCAGGCAAGGTTCAGAACCAAACATAGTCTTCCTGTAAGTAAAAAAGCAGTTCTAGCTTCAGACTTAAGATAACCAAAGTATTTAACAGAAAGATGCCTCCATCAACATGGCATGGCTTTGTAAACAGTTCACTCTTCCTTCCACTTGTGGATTTAATCGATTCTTATCAACTGTCCATTCTAAAAGTTAAAGTAACCCACACTTTCTCCAACTATAGAGCATTGACAGTTCTCTCTTAAATTTTATACAAATGCTTCCAGTAAAATTCTTCAATCAGTTTAAGTGACTAGCAGCAGGAATATCCTGCTTACCTGAATATGATTTCCAGTATATCTCTAGGCATATATAAATTGTAACTTAGCCAAAAGAAATCCTAGTATACGGCACAATCATAAATCAACAGAAACAAAGTTGGCAAAAACTGGATGAGAACATACTTAGGTGGCTGCCAAATCTTGGAGAAAATTAGAAATGAATAACTGGATGGGACAAGGTGTGGATGTGACATATATAAAGCAAGTAGTTATAAAAGAATAGAAAATTCAAAAACAATTGGGAATGACCAGCATATCTTTGGTATTAAGTACTCCTAGAATCATTCTAACTAATGGGGTTTGAGGAGAACCTTATGCAACCACAAGCATGGATTTGTAGGTGATATCCCAACATGGTATGTACCAAGTTGCCACAGACTTCATGCTGACTGGCAGAAGCCCTACTCATTGTAAAGGTTGCAGTGGAGCCACGGGACTCTCGTCTCCGTATCATATTGCACTAAAGGCAGGTAGAGGAAGTAGGCACAGTTCTTGGTCCAAAAAAGTACCACCAAATGAATGCAAATTGTAAAAATAAAAGGTGTACAAGGTTTGAAGAAAATGATCAGAGGACAATGATCAAACTGATTTTTCTGAGATCCATTAATGATTTTTAATGTAAGAAAAGCAACAGACTTGGCACTACCAGAACCCTGAAGCTTCAGATGTTCTTAAGGATCCTTCCAATTCACAATGATCTCTTCCAACTTCTACAAAGAAAGAATCACCCACTTAGTAAAAGGATTGTCTAAAAAGCACTTAGTGTTTTCAAGAGGAAGAATCATCACAAGCATGCTACTTGCAGTTTATATTGCTGAAAGAAAACATTGAAACGATATTTGCAAAACTAAGAGGTTGACTGGCAATAAAAAAAATCTGAGGCTCTTCTGGAGATATCAATGCTGGCAAACATATATAACATCAAATATGTTTAGACACATATATGATGAATGCTGTCATGTTATACAGGAAACAAGCTGCCAAACTTCAACAATTATCGTTGCAGTTGACCACATTTTTGGGTCGTAGTTAGCATAATGATATATTTACATAGAATAAGTGCTCTCAAATGGACCAAACAAAAAGATAGATTTAGCTCACCAGAACCCTGTCAAGGCACAATGGGGTCAGTCCACCTCGGGAAAACCATATATTCTTCACCTAGAAAGCAGAACATGAGAGTAGAGACAATTATAACTCTATTATGAACTTGAAACAATGAAGATTGTCCTTAAGGATTATTTACAGAATAATCATTTGCTGAATCAAGCTATAGTAAGGATGATATCATCAGCTACTGAGTGAAAGCGTCAGCATTCATGAAATATGCTTCATGACCAAAAATGACTATTATTAGCTTAGGCTTCAAAAAATTTGCCAAGGCATGAATGAGTTAATGATGTGAAAATAATACGTTAATAACACCCTTCAAGAGACAAGAATTACTATATTTTTCTATATAAATCATGTAATCAATATCCATCCTTTGCTGAAGTTGCACAAGTGAATTGAAGTACTGGCAGTTATAAAGAAGGAAAAGAACACCATGTCACTATTAAAAAGAAAATTATGGCTGATAGTATAGCAGAACTGTACCATCCATGCATATATGACAATATATAACATAGACATCTCACTTTCTTCTGGATAAGGAGATTACAGAACTGTAGGGATGATCATCGGATGAATAGAAATGTACTCATAAATCCTGAACTCCAACAGCTCTTTTTCTAAAGGCTGAGAAGGTGTTGAAAGCATCCTCTAAATCAAGTTTCCTAAATGAGATAACAAGGGATGATGCTGCCTTGATCTATAAGTTACAGTTGTAGCATTTAATTTAACCAAGCGT
Organism: Musa acuminata AAA Group; assembly: GCF_036884655.1. NCBI lineage: Eukaryota > Viridiplantae > Streptophyta > Magnoliopsida > Zingiberales > Musaceae > Musa > Musa acuminata. The sequence continues at coordinate 12,219,368 of NC_088356.1, read as the reverse complement.
AGAGGATCCATTATTATATTATCCTATAATAGAAGTGCATAGGCATAAAATAAGTATTACATGGGAGCTTATCCTAGAGTTTTGGCACATGTTTTGCAAGAGGATATATTAGTAAGCTGGAAGTATCACAAATCCCAATTTGGTTTGAGAATGACCTCATCCTCATTCCTGCAAAACCTTCAGTTGGGAGAACTCATGTTAATCAGAGGTAGTATATCATTAACAATCTAAAAGAGTGTAGAAACTTTCAATTAATAAGTTTAGATGGCTAAATAGGTTGGCTCTTGCCCTTTCACGCTATCACCTTTGATATGACGATAAGCTACTGAGAGGGGATATATTGTCAGCTAATCATCTAACACGTCAACGCCACATGATGTTCACAGAAGGAAGAGAAGACGAAGCTTCCTTCTTGCCATTTATGATCAGAAAGGCAATCACAAGCTTCCTTTCAGTTATTTATAATCAGAAAGGCAATCGCAGACTTCCTTCTTGCCCCTTGTGACCAGGTATAAAAGCTCAAAGAAAGGAGAGGTAGTAACTGTATCTTTCTATACCACACACGTTCGAACTCACACACCTCGGGTTAACTGACTTGAGCATCCAAAGGACTGGAAACGGAGACACCTCAGACAATCTTGGGCGAACAGGTCCGAAATCACGTTGGGATGACCAAAACGTCAACGAATTTTTCCCTTAACAGCTACCAAAGACATGAGATTTAGAGATTAAAAAGGTGCATATAATCACAAAAACTAACTAAGAACATGTCTTACACTCGAGGAACTTCATCATGCCCTTCAGAAATGCACATGAGCACAGAAAGGCAAGTGCAACACCATTAAATTATATCTTCTCTCCTAACGAAAGCAAGAACAACGACCATTCCGTGCTTTTATAACATCAATGCACAGCTATACCCCACTCTTTCGTGTGTTATGATTCCAAAAGCAGGTGTAAACCAATTCTTATCCTACAAGTCGGAGATCGGTCGCTCTACTAACAGAAGATACTTTGGGAAAAATGGTCAACGATAAACATCTCAAATCATCACGAAATCAGAGAACGTATCGACAAATCGACGAGACAGACCAACCTTTTCAAGATCCATGCCCCGTAAACCGTATCAAGAACCGTCAGACATGTTTGGCCAGACAATAATTCCGACCAGAAAGTTGGTTAAAGTCATCGACTTGCACAAGAATTCCAAAAACGATGACGAGCGAATTCGTGAGAATCACTAACCTCGGAGGATCGAACGGTGCATACTCCGAGATGGCGAGCCACTTTGAGGATGAGATCCCTCCAGAAGACAAACCTGGGTTCCCAATCCGATCGCTGCCCGCTGAATGCCTTGAAGCGCGCCGTGGCCGCGACCTCGTCGTCCCAGTCCAGCACTTCTCTTCTCACAATCTCCTCCACCGCGGAAGAAGAAGAGGAGGGGGGAGGAGACGAACCCATTAGAGATCAACAGATCCCTATCGTGTGCGTTCAGGCAGACGCTCGTTAGGGTTCGAAGAGGGAGAAATGGGCAGGAGGGTCATTCGGAAACAGAGTAAGGGCATTATTGTATATATGTAACTTATATCGCCCGAAACGTTACGACACGACCCCGTTATAGCCCACCCGATGGGGATTTGATCATTTAAATATATACATATATATATATATATAATCAAAAAGAAATATATATTTTTTTACATTTACTCATCAGGATATTTATGCTTTGCTATGGTGCTTCATTTTGCAATAATCCAGATAAAAGAACAACTCTAAATTAAGTAAATACGATTAACGCATGTTAGGTTAATTTTTAGATGGAATGGCAAATGATATAAAACACTCACTTCATCAAATAGATCAGACAACCATAAATTATTTAATAACCATGTGCAAGCACATGGGCCGGCCCAGAAGAAAAATAGCCCTGTTTTAAGTTACGTGGGAAGCCTTCGGATGAGAATCCTACGCGCATTAATTCTACTTTAAACAGCGTCACCGTATCTAAAAGATTAGTTATCGGATAAGACATCACATATTAATCTATAGATATAGACATAAGACTCTCTCTCTCTCTCTCTCTCTCTCTCTCTCTTGAATGTGAGTGCCCCAATGAGTCGAATTAGAATTTTGGTTCTGATACATTTTCGAACAAAGGTTTGATCTGCATGCTTATAAACACCAGATGAGAGGCGTCACCCTATTGCTTTATGGAGAGAAATTTGTGGAGGAGGAAGTTAAGGACCATTAAAGTTGCTTCAACACAAACCTCGGAAAACGGTGGTCCATCCGGGACGGCTGTTGCGGTGGTGGGAACTCCTCCTGCAGATGTCTCTCTCCATCAGTCTCCGCTGCGCAAAATATCACCTCGTGGTCTACCATCGCCTCCGGTGAGACGCATACTGCTCACAATAATGCACCATGTCGGTAAGCTTGGATCTGGAAAGAGAGACGAAGCATGGAATCTTAATCCCTGCTCTGTTCTCGTGAAAAAATGGTTCTTCGGGTGCGACGATAAGACACTGAAATCACTCACCGTCCACTGACCAAAAGGAGGGGCAGCACTCGAGCCCACTCACGCATGTTTGAGCCTTTCTGACTCCTCTCTGTCTTCTCTTTTAGTGTGACGGTCTCTATCTTGGATCAAAAGCTAAACACCTTTTGGCTTCTCTCTCTTCGTTCTCCTCCGTTCCACCGTGACTCGAGCTAATCCTCCCCAAAGAGAACCGTGAGATGCCTAGGATGTGTCGTAATCGACTAAAGGATATATGTTTGGTAGAAGATGAGTCATTGGCACACTGTGCCTGTCAAATACTTTAATACAAACCACATAAACAGCTGGATCAGGAGCTAAACAAAGCATCATCAACGAACGAGGCAGTTGTCATTTCCTGTCAACTTAGCTGTCCTCTCCGAAGGCTGGTGAGGGGATTTGGAGGTTGTGTAATGATGGGTTCGGGATGATGACGCTCCAGTGCAACTTCTTATCCTCGCTTTGATCACTGGTTAAACCCTACTCGGCTTTGCTTTGCTTGGTGGAACAGCAAGCAACCACAGAAGCCTCATCTCGCATCTCCTCTGCTGATCCGTTGGCATCAATCACGCTCATGCGTCTTTTTCGACGAGACGATAAAAGGGGTCAACCTCAAATCTATGGTATTATTAAGCGAAGTGAGCGGGTTCCATACAGGCTATCATTGGCCTTAAGCTCACAAATCGTTCGTGCCAAATCAAATAAATATTTTCTAAACATGATTTAACAAAACCCCACGTAAATATAAAGTCCTTAAGAGAAAGAAGATCATAATATTATGCGTATATATATGTATATATGTATAATGGATATGCATGGCACATGGTTTTTACCTTGCATACAAAATAAATGAAAGGATTCTCCGGAGGCCACGAGCGCCGGGGAGGTGGTGGGCGACGACGGCGACGCTGGCGGAGCCGGGTGGACCCTTTAGCCGACGACGGACGGCCGCCATCGACAGGGAAGTGGGGAGGGGGGGGACCGACAGAGGCGCGGCGGGACCGCGCGCACGTTCAGCGGCGCGGCCCACTCCCCGGTGGGGCGTCGCTCTCCGACGAGGAATCGGGGGTCTCGCGTAAAACGCGAGCGGCCCAAGGAGTAGCGGATTCGGAATTGATTGAAAGCCACCCTGCGCTTTCGTCATCTCCCAAAAAATAACCCTCCTCCGATCCCCTCGCCGTATCTCTACGCCAATATATGTATCAGTGATCTTATTGTAATGTTATAGATTTGATACATAGATCAGAGAAGAACGTAAATTAGTTTTATCCGAATAAATGTGTTATTATTACTTGAATCACCTCTTTGAACTCGGTACGTGTGGGTGCAGATGCGATTGACAGATATGATGATCCACCTTGATGAAAGTGTGCGGAAGAAGGTCCATCAATTCCCTCGAGTGGTCCATTAAGCTCGTAGACAGCTTCTACATTAATAGCGATCACCAAATCCCATCCCCAGTGGTCATGATCGCCGGAGCTGTTCCCCTACCGACAATAACTCGGGTAGAAGTGATAGAGTGAAACCTTTTTGGCCACAGAATGATTGATCGAGTGCATGTCCATGATGACATTCATCACTCTCTCCGCGTAGACCGTGTAAACAAATGCATCCGACGATGACCACCACCACAAACTACATTTATTCAGCATGGTTGCATGAAGTACTCGTTCTCCATAATATTAATGGGCGACGAGTCGGGATCTTTCCTCCTTACATTGGCTTGCAGTGTGTTTGGAGTGCAGCCAAGGAGATCACCTGATAGCTATCTGTTTCTCGAGTCAACCGGAGGAGCGTTTAGGACAAAAGGAAGGGAGTGGAACACATACTGTCGTCGTCTTATGGTGAAGGGAAATCGAGAGCGAAGCTATATATGGATGCGTGGAGCCGCCACGGGGAAGAGCAACTTTACCTAGAGGGATGGGAGGTGGGTGGAGCTCTCCTCTCCTTTACATGCATGGGACAACGACGACCCTACGTCGTTAGGACAGTGGCCTTCGTATTCTTCTGAGTGTCTTACCGGGGTCCTTAAATAACTCCGCGGCCAAAGCACGCGTGCATGGCAGGTCCTTGAAGAGGATGGGAGGGCCCCTGTGTAGGGCAACAATCGTGTCCTGCGGTACGTTCAACGGGTCGTGCCTTTGAAGATCCTCGTCCTCCGTTGCTTCGCCACTGCGCTTGCCATGCGTGCACGCTGAGTCTGCACTAATTAATGGCGGATGCATGAGAGTGACTCGAGTCTTTGGTCGCATGACGACGTGCGTGCGCGGGTCGAGGGCGGACAGGTCCGCATGGCGGTGGCGACACCTTCTTCGATCGGCCGTCGTCACCAGAGTTCCCCGGAGGGCCCGCCCTTGTCGGCGGTTGCCTCGTGCAGTTGCCAGACAGCCCATGGTGATGAAACTGTTGCGGAGAGGCTCCCGGGGCCAAACATAAAAAAGACGAAGGTCGTCGTTCCGAAGCTTTCATCAACCATGGCTTCCAAAACAGGACCACTGAGTTTGGTAAATCTTTCCCAGAATTTATGTTAAAAGATTTCTTTCATGCTACTCGTACAACCTAAGACCGCCAAAGATATGACGGACAGATCCAACTCCCAAGTCTGACTAAAAATTGTAGTATATCATTTTTTTTTTTCTTATTCATCAGCCATTCAAGTCCACCACCTTGGGCTTTATCTCACCGTGCAATTTAATAGGAGAGAAGCCATATAAACGGACATCTCCAAATCGTAGGGAAGAGAAGAAGATAATTAATTACTTGCGAGCTTCCAAGAACAAATGCAGTCTGGTGGTGGACATGCTTCACGAGATCGTTTGCGGCAAGCTTTATCTTCAAGAAAATGCAGCCTGGTGGTATCTGTTGATGGATTGATTCGCCGTGGCTGATAGAGTCAGCACGGCCTGGTCCACAGGGTAATGTCGGGAGTCTCTGGTTGGTTTAGCTAGGTTTCGAGATCGATCGAACACCACTTTGACCATCGGCAGTGGGGGTCTGATCAACGCCTTCTAGCCTGCGATGATAGCTTTCCTGCAAAAAAGACCGTCGTCGGATGTTTCCCGACTTTGGTCCCTCCAACGATCAAGTCAGTGGCGGGTTGGAGTTTTTCTTTTTCGCCCTGGCCGGATACCGGCCAAGTGCTTTTACGCTACTGTATGAAGGTCGGTCGTACGCGGGCGTAGCGGCCGATCCTCGGGAGATGAGGCGATACCTTTGTGCGGCCGCCGCTCCGGGATGCGCAGAATGGCACCATGCTGTCACGGACAAACTTCTCAACAAGATGTTGGATGTAATGCTTATGAGTGTCCGTGTCTTTTGGCATGTTCATGCCTTGTATAGAATGTAAAGGGGCAGCCGAAGGCTTATAAGTCCCATTTTAGTTGGGTTGGTGGCCTCTTTAGGCTTGTAAATAAAGGTTGTGTCATGTAGACACGTGCGAGAGCTTTTCGGTCTGTAATGGACCATTTTACCCTTTGTTGTGCCACTGTTCAGAGCTTGTAAAGTCTGTTTGTAATTTGCATTGTCTATGAAGTGTTTTTCGGACATGTTTGCTTGTGGATCCCGATTGAGGCGTTCTCTCTTACCTGTTCTCTCTTTTGTTGGTCCTAAGGGACAATGGGAGTCTTCGGGGAGGCTGACCCTTGCGGACGGACACGCAAGGGTGCCGCACGACTTAGGCAAAACCAGCTAAGTCCGTGTCATATGGTATCAGAGCGGGACAAGCACTCATAGAAACACTTAGCATGCAAACGTGGGGGACCTAGCGGGGCTGCGTTGAGGGCAGTCAGCACACGCGCGACCGTTTGGGGGAAAACGGGCATGGAGATGTAGGGAAAAGAGTCGCTCAGAGGAGCGGGCATCTGAGATTGGCATTCACAGGAATGGCCAACCCTTCGCGCAAGAGGCACCACGAGAACAGGCAAGCTTGGAAGAATTTGGAGCGCACAAAGGTTGGGATGGCTGAGTTTGAGCTACGGCTCAACGTTGACAACTATACTTGATGGTGCTCTAGGCAAGCGAGGCGCTTGGCAAGAATGAGACCATCCAAGGTGGAATGAGTTGCTCAACGACCAAAAGAGTTATGCCAAAGCTCACAGAGGTGAGGGGAATTGCTAACTCGAAGAATTTGGTACTCATGCATGGGCTTGTATGCGGACGACGGAATGTTCGTGGCCATCCCAAGGCGGCCGAGACTCGGCGCCATGGAGCATTGAAACTTTCTCTTCGGCATGTGAAGGATACGTCCGTGGGAGGCTGAAATGTGCAACGAGTTCAGCATGTTGCTAGGCCTTGAGGGGTGCAGTGGGGGCTGTATTGACGGGCAGTCGCAATCTAGCAAGTGCGTTTGCAGGAGGCAGAACAATGCACGGTTTGTTCAGCAGATCGGAGTAGTCCAAGGGGATGGTGGTCTCCGAAACGAAGAGAGATGTTGCTCCAACAGGATAGTTATCCAGGAAGGATAAGTCTCGGCACTCCAGAGGGAGAATCATGTGAGACGGACTTCACATGGTGAGGAGGAGTACCTCACAAACAACAACTCCACGAAGCTCAATGGACCGAGCAAGCAGCGAGGAGTTGCCGCATGATCTCGCTCGAGAGAATGCATTGGTGGATGCATTGCGAGATCAAGCGGGGGAGCGACCTTAAGCAACTTAAATGAAGGCACACTTGGAGTCGATGTGGAGATCGGACTCAAGGGAGGGCTGACCCGTGGAATGGTGGGCGCGAGGGCCACCATCGACTCAATGCAGAAACGAGGAGCGGAGCAACTTGGGTGTAACTTGGCGAAGTACCCAAGCCGCATGGAGGAAGCCAGCATAGAAGTTGGAACATGGAGCAGAGGCACAGTGCTTTCCTTAGACAGAGGTCAAGGACATGAACTCTTGCAGAGGCAAGAGTGGGATCATGTTGTTCCATGGGTCTTTCATTCTGACGGAGCGGACTCATCTTGCATGGTGCCAAAGACGAAGGGAGCTTCGGGGCACATGCACCTTATCTCGGAGGAGCATTTGATGAAGGAACTAAGGCGACTCAATTTGCGGAGGCGAAGTTGAGTTCAGAAGGCCTTAGCACGGGGCAAGAGGACGTAGAGGCGGGTACTCTTGAAGAATATGCCACAGTGTTGCCATTCGAGTTGCTAGGAAGGAAGCGGTGCGCAGCAGAGATTGTGCTGGTAGGGGCAGAGGCCCAGGATCCAGGCAATGGTGCACAAATTACAGTGAAGTCAGCGGACTTCGGGAGCTACTAGGCGACGGACTGTCCTAGAGCGGTGCTTCATCTAGGTGTGACCCAAGAGTGGGTGGATGAAGGTCGATTGCCAAAGGAGCGAACAAAATCGAAGGTGGAAGAGACCCGGCGATGTCTTGGCAGAGGCCACACATGGAGGGTTCACAATTTGAGTTTATTCCCCAAGGATCAGAATGCAATGGAGATGTCACCAGGAGGCGACATGGTGCAGCGGATCGTGGTGGAACAGTTCGTGGCAATGCGATACACACAACTTGTCCCGTGAGGGATGAGATCATATGGAGGTATGATCGGGAGCTACTGGGAGCTCCGCTTTGGTGAACAACACGACGGCAAGAAGGGCTATGGATTCAAGGAGTGAAGGCCATGGTACCGCAGAGGCGGGTCTTCCGGGCGTGCACCGAATTTTGCATCGGATGAAAACCTTGGTCATCAGCATATAGGGGCTGGGTTCCACCAAGGGAAAAGTTCGAATGCAAGTACCAGTGAGTTCCATGGGAGGGACTTGATCATGCAGAGGTATGATCGAAGCAGCTGGAGAGTTGGACTGCTCCAGAGCTCATATTCGCTTAAGGGAGCCCGGCAAGTCAGAGGACAAGGCCAAGTAAGCGAACGTTGCTACCAAGGAAGCTATGGAGAACAGAATCGGTGCAAACCCTACAATGCGATGGCAGAGGCCATGCATGGGAGTGCAGTCTGTCTTTCCATCGACCAGAAGGTGCTGCTTGGAGAACACAGAGGTGTTGAAGCAGGGGGTCGAAAGGGGCGAGGAAGCGACGACGAGTCCAGAGGGACTTAGCTTCCCAAAATCAAGCATCAGTTAGAATGGAGGTGGACTCAGAGGAGTGCCACAGAGACATGTCTACTGATCGTGAAGAAAAGGGATGCAGATGCGAGGTGACGGATAGTAGGGCCATGGGCATTGCAGCGCCATGGTACCGCAGAGGCGGGACTTCCGTGCAAGTCATTGATCCCTTGCTCTCATGGAGGGAGAGCGTTTGGTCGTGAAAGGGGCCGAGGAGGTGGAGCATGCAGAGGCAATCTCCAAGTACCGGGACAAGGCTGAAGGGCAGAGGCCGAGGAACTTCGTAAGACCGGTGTCAGTGTGCTTCTCATCAAGACAGCCGTAAGTGAAGGACTTCGGGTCATGCAAGAGTGCACGACCAAGGAACGAAGCTGGCAGTACGCGGTGCTGTACCTTTGCTACTCAGTGGAGTAGGCGGCAGGGTTGATGGAGAAGACGGTACAATCCCAGAGGCGACCTCATCTATCAGAGAATTACTCCAAGTTGGGGTGGAAACTTCCTGCATTCCAGAAGTTCAATGGCTTTGAGAAGGTGAATCACAGTAACTAACTCAATGCAAGGAGTGCAAACACTTCAAGTGCTTCAGAAGTGTGAGCAAAGAGCGGGCGAAGACCAGTAACCAGCTCGATGCATGAAGTACAACCTCGAGGAGGCGGGCGAAGTCAAGTAACCTTTGCCTTCTCAACTCTTAAGAGAATGGGCGAAACCGAGTACCCCAATTCTCTTATCTATCCAGCAGAGGAGCTCTGCACAAGTTCAAAGACCCTTCGAAGATAATGGAAGACAATAGTTGTCAAATCCTCACCAACAGTGATCAGTGCTACTGAGAGTAGATTGTCCGCTTCATTTCCCAACGAAATGCCAATCGAAAGCGGAAGTGATGCGAACCTACTTGGATGTGACAACTAACTGAAAGAAGAGTCAATGAGCAGATTTTGTGGAGGAAGGACCCAAAACTTCAAAAGTTTGCGAGGCGATGCTCGTTAAATCTCCAACAAGCATCCACCCAGTTCAAGCAGCATGTGGAGATTTTGAGAGACTGGCGCAGTAAGGATGGTCTTTTCCTTCATTTGGTGGATCCGCAGGAATCAACGAGGATCAACACAACTCAGCCAACCCCACACCAGAGTCAGAGTCATTAGTGAGTTGAAGCAGCATGGCGGATCAAAGGTTCGACTACTCACAAAACAGCAGCGGAGAGCAGCTGGGAGCCAGGAGGCGCATTGCAGCTGGAGCAGAAGATTGAAGACTCAGCAAAGGCGAAGAGTTGCAGTGTTCACAAAGGCTTCGACGAGGACGTCGAAGGGATAAGTGGGGGAGAATGTCACGGACAAACTTCTCAACAAGATGTTGGATGTAATGCTTATGAGTGTCCGTGTCTTTTGGCATGTTCATGCCTTGTATAGAATGTAAAGGGGCAGCCGAAGGCTTATAAGTCCCATTTTAGTTGGGTTGGTGGCCTCTTTAGGCTTGTAAATAAAGGTTGTGTCATGTAGACACGTGCGAGAGCTTTTCGATCTGTAATGGACCATTTTACCCTTTGTTGTGCCACTGTTCAGAGCTTGTAAAGTCTGTTTGTAATTTGCATTGTCTATGAAGTGTTTTTCGGACATGTTTGCTTGTGGATCCCGATTGAGGCGTTCTCTCTTACCTGTTCTCTCTTTTGTTGGTCCTAAGGGACAATGAGAGTCTTCGGGGAGGCTGACCCTTGCGGACGGACACGCAAGGGTGCCGCACGACTTAGGCAAAACCAGCTAAGTCCGTGTCAATGCGGTGTCGTCCTGAGCTTTCTGGGACGGGACGTATCGAGCCATGCCTTGATACGATCTCTGGCTCGACGCATGGGGGTGCTCCTGGCTGTAGCGCTACGTGGCATCGCTTATGACGCGGCGTGGACCCAAAATATACCTTATCACTTCTCCACCGCCCCCAACTCCCCACCTCCCCCCCCCATTGAGGCGTGCCGTGGGGTCTTCGAGAGGGTGAGAGGCGCGCTTGGGACGGAACGTCGTTGATGTGGTCTGCTTGCGAGGGGAAGTTTGATTGGCTCGTCATGGGGCGGTTCTAGGCGGCGTCCTGGCAGGGCGATATTGGTAGGTTGTCGGTCAGAGGACCGAGCCATGTGATTCGAGTTAGAGACTGGCACCGTAGGCCGAGTCACTGATCTTGGGCTCAGGCTTGGCGTCGGCGAGTCGTGAGTCGGGGATCGGTATTGAGTGATTCGGTCGAAGAGCTGGGCCGGCGAGTCACAAGTCGGGAACCGATCTGGAGCGACTTGAGTGATGAACTGGCCCGGCGAGTCGTAAGTCGAGAATCGATCTAGAGCGACTCGAGCAATAAATTGGGCCAGCGAGTCGCAAGTCGGGAACCGATCTAGAGCGACTCGGGTAATAAACTGGGCCAGCGAGTCGCAAGTCGAGAATCGATCTGGAGCGACTCGGACAATAAACTGGGCCAACGAGTCGCAAGTCGGGAATCGATCTGGAGCGACTCGGGCAATGAAATGGGCCAGAGAGTCGCAAGTTGGGAATCGATCTAGAGCGACTTGGACAATGAACTGGGTCGGCGAGTCGCAAGTCGGGAATCGATCTAGAGTGACTCGGACAATGAATTGGGCCAGCGAGTCGTAGGTCAGGAACCGATCTGGAGCGACTCGGACAATGAACTGGGCCGGCGAGTCGCAGGTCGGGAATCGATCTGGAGCGACTCGGACAATGAACTGGGTCAGCAAGTCACAAGTCGGGAATCGATCTGGAGCGACTCGGCCATTGCGCCACGTGGTGCACTTGTTGAGGCAGTGTTAGATCTAGCAAGAGACCGTGCTACGCATGGAGCCATACGCCACGTGGCGTGCTTATCGGGGCGGCATTGGTTCGGGCGGGAAGTCTTCTATTGCAAGTGGCCTTTTGGTGGGAGATATCAGGTGACGAGGCATTTCTGGCGGGATCTTCGAGACCGGTGATTCTGAGGAATCTGAGGAGTTATGACAGTTTTAAATGTTGTGACCATCTCTCTCCTCGGATAGCTCAATCGTCGCCTTCGCTGCGGAGCAGCCTGCTCTTCATAAGTTCCCTCTGGAGGGGTTTTCACCATTTTGCTCATCTGCCATCGCCTTGTCATAGCCCTACTTGCCCCTTCGTTCAGTCGCCCGGCTTCTTCCCCTCATCCTTACTTCGAGATCGGGATGTCTTTGCCTTCTTCTCCATCCTCTTCTTCTTCTTCTTCTTCCGAGGGCCCAGGAGATGCCAATTTGTCTTCTGGGGGTGTGCCTATAGAGGCCATGGGGTCTTCTACCGTGCTTGCAAGCCTTAAGTTGTGGCATGATGTACTAATATCCCAGAGATCGTATGCCAGGCATGGTGCTATTAGGCTCATACAGAATCTACTCGAGTCTCGCTCTAATCGGATTCTCCCGGAGTGCTCTTTATTTCTTAATCTGAATGACCCTGGTCAGGGATTTGCTTGAGTAATAACACATAGGATATTCCTCCCATGACATCGTAAGGTTGACTACCACTCCCGATGATTGGATGTGCTAGATCTGGAACCTCCAAACCTATAAGTCCGGTATCATAGAATAGAGTACTCATAAAGGGCATCCTTCATGTCTCATGTCTAAGGGCCAGATACGCAACTGAGATTACGGAATCACTGTCTGACAATGAGGTATCATTAACTATCCAGCATTTAGTGAGCGGATCAATCAATGAACTCATTCTCCAATGAGCACCTGAACTGTCTCCCTAGTGTCCCCACATGAGTAACTATGAGACCAGCTTCCTCCATCATATGGACGGGTATACAACACACCAGTATATTCGGTTATCTCGATGTCCCTCTCGAGTAACCTACGATCGAGATTATTTAGGGTCTGTGTTTAAAGGTGCATCGGTCTTATTATCGTGATTTCATCACGATCTGACTCCCATCGCACAGATCTATGGACATCACATTATATGCAACATGTGATATAAAGTGAAAAAATACCAATAATAATAATAAGCAAAAAGACTACATAGCGTGTCACACGTGCCATCACTTACGTGATTGGCTTGTAGGGCACCAATGACTAATAGGTATGCCCCGGTATTTTTGGATCATTACCTCCAGGTATTTTTGGAGGTTTTTCAGCTCTTTTTGGGGATACCGCTGGTATGGCCCTGTGTACCATACCAAGCATAGCTCGGTACACTAGTACAGATTGAAATTGAGAACCTTGATTCATATCAGTGATTTCAATTGGAGCTTGGGCGCTCGCCTAGGCACTCGGGCTAGCCGAGGCCTGAGCGCCTCGCTTCATGTCCAGGTGCCTCGCTTCAAAGAGGCGTCGCTTGGGCGCTCGCCCGTGGTGACCGAGGAGCTTCTGGGGGAGCTTCGGGATTGTTATTGCATCCCGAAGTGTTATGGCGTTTTTGCCCCTCGGGCGAGTCAGCGGCCATATGATCAGTTTCCCCAAGGATTTAGGCTGACGGTGGGTGCCCTTGAGATGGGATTATGGTTCCCGTTACATCCCGTTATCGAGGATTACCTCCGTAAGTGGGGTATATCGCTGTCCCAGATGGTGCCGAACTCTTGGTGCTATTTGGTGGCTTTTCTCGAGAAATGTCGTTCGGCTAGGATAGAACCGTCTAGGGCTCTGTTCCTGGCCTGCTTCCGATTGTGTAGGGGGCGAGGCGGTTATTACCTGACTACCCGCAGTGGGTTTAAGATTAGTGGCGCCCCTTCCAACAACAAAGGTTGGAAGAGCCACTTCTTCTTTATCAGTTGCAGTCGAGGATGGGGTTTCAGCACTGGACGGACTTCTCGTACCATCGATAATGTCCCCTCGTCGCTTTCTGGCCGAGAGTCAATAGATGTGAATCATCTGAGGAGCATTCTGTCTTCATCTTGGGAATCAGGGAGATGACTGAGTGGCTGGTCGAGGCGGGACTGAGCTCGGCCGCTAGGGGTGTGGTTATTTAAACACCATATACTGTCCGCCTGTCCTGAGCTGTCTGACCGGTCGGGTTGTTTCTTGCATAGATGGTGGATCTTCGGTTTGTGAAGAAGGCGCCTCATGCCAAAGCCGCTGTGCCTCCGTCTCAGGGCGGTGAGGGTTCCAGAGCTGGGGATGTCCCGCAGAAGGGCATGCCTGAGGGGGCATCGGGATCTCCGGAAGCGAGTCGCCCTTCCAAGAAACTGAAGACTGTGGTCTGGAAGGTGTCCGCGAGATCGACCGTTCTTGGGCGAGCCATCCCAGGGTCGACTGGGGCTGCTCCCTTAGGAGAGGGCTCAAGTAGCGCCAAAGGGAAGGGGGCGATCGGATTGTTTGGCGGCAATCCTGCAAAGAGAGCATCTACGCGCCCGAAGTCGATGCAGGATCTGTGCCGCATCAGTCCTCGGCCTGAGGGTGAGGAGTATCAAGCCTTGAGCATGGCTGGCCTTCCTACCGGGGAGCTGGGAACCCCCTATGTCACTCGGTGGCCCGATCTTAGAGCTGACAATCGTATCTAGGTCGAGGGGCCGACGGGCCGACGGCCCATGAGTTTATCCGGGGGCGCTGCACCCGACTATGGCCAAGGAACTTTATTGTTGCACTTCGGAGGTGTTAGCAGATCGGGCGGCCAAGTCATTGGTCTGGGTAAGTGGCGGCGTTACACTCTTCGGTGCCTCCTCTTTTGTGTGGGTCCTGATGTTACCTCTGGTGCAGGGTCAACACTATGCCATGGAGTTGATTGACCGAGTCTTTGACGTCGGGCGGGTGATCGAGCGTCAATCGAACACTTACGCCACCCTTCGTATAGAGAACCAGGAGCTGAGGAGCTTGTTCGGTCCAGAGGTCGTGGCCGCGGTTGAGCAGTGTGCCTCGACTTTGGATGGAGAGGTGAACCATCTGAAAGTCAAGCTAGAGGAAAGTCAGTCTCACGCTCGAGCGTTGGACGACGAATTGTAGACCCTCTTGCACGATGTTGAGTCTGCCAGGTCTTCGGCTTGGGCCGCCGAGGAGGCTCTGAAAGAGGAGTGATTGGCGCTACCTGAGAAGATAGAGAGGGCGATTGCTGAGTATAAGGTGTCCGCCGAGTTCAAGCGTGGCCTAGTGAGGTCGGGGCGGGTGACCTACGAGTTCGGATACCGGGTGGCCTATGCTCGTGTTCGGGTGGGGCATCCGGAATTGGAACTGGAGTCGGACCCTTTTGCCGACCATCCGGCGAATCAGTTTGTCGATATGCCGGCAAGCATCCCCTTCGACGACGGGCCCGAAACTCCTCCTCCAAGCTGAAGACTTGTATTTTTCTTTTCTTGGTTTTGGTCGGGTCGACTTTTGGAATTATGTCGCCCGACCGCCATATGTGCTTCCTTATTTAATAGCAAAATTCTTGTTTTAGAATTCTGACTGTCTTTTCTAGTAGTAGACGCACATGCTTTTTAATAACACATCTTCTAAGCATCTCAACCTACTTCTTCTACGGGTAGAACTTTTTTAGATTTGCTACATTCCATGTCCTTGGCAGAGGACTCCCTTCTATAGTTTCGAGTCGGTAGGTCCCTTCTCGGACCACATCATAGACCCGATAGGGGCCTTCCCAGTTGGGCACGAGTTTCCCCCTTGCTCGAGTCGAGTCGCTTACTTCTGCCTTTCAAAGGACGAGGTCCCTAACCTTGATTGGTCGCCGGCGAACCTTGCGGTTGTATATCCGAGCTATAGCCTTCTTGTATGCCATGGTACATAGGTGCGCCTCGGCTCTTCTTTCTATGAGGAGATCTAGGTTTGCTCGTAGGCCTTCCTCGAAATCTGCTTATTTGTAGTCGGAGGTGCGCAAGGTTGGGAACACCATCTCGGGTGGAAGGATTGCTTCGGTTCCGAATGCAAGGCTAAACGAAGACTCTCCTGAGGCAACTTTTGGAGTTGTTTGCATCGCCCATAGGACGCTAGGGAGCTCGTCTACCCAGGTTCCATGTGCACCCGTGATCCTCTTCTTAAGGCCCTCCAGGATCGCCCGATTCATTACTTCGGTCTGGCAGTTAGTTTGGGGGTGTGCCACCAAGCTGAACTTCAATTGTATCCCATACGATTGGCAATAGGCCCTGAACTTGGTGTTGTTGAACTGAGCTCCATTGTCGGTGATGATAGCTCTCGGGATCCCGAATCGAGTGATAATGTTTTTCCACGTGAAGCTTTAAACTTGTTTTTCGGTGATAGAGGTCAAAGGTTCAGCTTTGACCCATTTTGTGAAGTAGTTGACCACCACTATAAGGAAGCATCGTTGTCCCAAAGCTGGAGGAAAAGGTCCGAGGAGGTCAAGTCACCACTAGGCGAAAGGCCAGGCCACCTCCATCGAGGTGAGAGGGACCGCTGGCTAGTGTTGTAGTCGAGCGTGTCTCTGACACTATTGGCATTATTGTACGTATGATGCAGCATCCTGACGCATGGTTGGCCAGTAGTAACCCTGTCTGAGAGTCTTGAAGGCTAAGGTTCGTCCGCTGATGTGCTCCCCACAAATCCCCTCGTGGAGTTTGACGAGGACCATTTCGGCTTCTGGCAGCGCGAGGCAGTGTAGGAGAGGTTGAGAAAACCCTCTGTAGTATAGTTTTCCACCAACTATGCAGTACCAGGCTTGGGTTCACCTCAGTCGTCTCGCGGCTACCGGGTCGTCGGGCTTCGTCCCGTCTTTCATGAAGCAGAGGATTTCTTCCATCCAGTTCGGTGAGACTTGAGTTTCAGCGACGTCGTGGGACGGTATTGTTGGTGCCATTATGGACTCGGTTGTCGGGGTTGCTTCTAGGCTATGGGTGGGGGCTGACTTAGCTAGAGTATCAGCCTGTGTGTTCTGAGCTCGAGGTATTCGAGTGACTGAGAGACGGTTGAAGAGACGGGTGAGCCGTTGTGCTTCCGCCAGGTATAACATCATGGTCGAGCCTCGGGCTTCGTAGTTCCTATTGACCTGTCCTATTACCAGTTGGGAATCGCTGAACACCTCGAGGTCGACCACCTGCATCTCCAAGGCGAGGCGTAGGCCATGGAGTAGCGCTTCGTACTCGACCTCATTGTTGGTGTCTTGGAATTGTAGCCGGAGCGATCTTTCATAGGTTTCTTTGGTTGGGCCCTTGAGGATAAGTCCGATCTTAGCGGCCTCAGCGGTGGCCGAACTGTCCACATGCAGGGTCCACGTGTGACTGTTGTTTTCCTGTTCAACTGTATGATCTTGAGGGGTTAGCTCGGAGATGAAATCGGCCAGTACTTGAGCTTTGATGTCAGTTCTAGGAGAGTACTGAATGTGAACTCGCCGAGCTCAACTGACCACCGCAGCATTCGACCCGATGCATCGAAATTGGATAGGATTTGTCGCAGCAGTTGGTCGGTGACGACTGAACCACGCACATGCTGGTCCCCTAAAGGTGGTCGGGAATGCTCGACACATTAATGCATCGAAAGTGCCGTAGAGGGCCATTTGAGCCTGAAACACGGCGACATGCTCCGCAGGGTCGGAGCCGCCGTCATACGTTTCCAAAGATGGCAGCTTGAAGTTGAGGGGCACAGGCTTCTTGAACAAAGGGGGATCCGCCTGAGCTGCCCTCGTTCGGCTTGCTCCGCGATTTCTGAAGCTCTCGCTGGAACTCGTCCAAGTGATGGTTGACCCGAGATAGTTGCATCCTGAACGAGTCGTTCGCCGAGTCGGGTGATATGATGTCAGGCTCAGGGCGGGGCGGTGTGACTTGGCAGGGCGTAGGTGCACTCTGCTCAGGTGAGCCTCTTGGATCTACCATTCTATCTCGGGCTTCTCCTGTACCGACTTGCTCCCTGGCCGGCCTTTGCTGGGTAGGGTTGGTCGGGGTAGTCGCCAACTATAAGATCTGGGGGATGAGTGAGACGAGGGTCTGCATTATCCCCGCCATTGCTTGTACTTGCTTGGTCAGGTTGAGGAACGCCTCGGGCGACACGCTCGAGGGTCCTATGGTGAGTCCGGGGGGCGACAACCCCTTATCGTTGAATAAGTGCCAGTATCGATCTGGCATCGAAGCCGAGATTCCCCCGTCCCCGAGGGTGGGGAGGGGCCAATCTTCGGGTCCGGTAGAGGGGTGACCGATCGATGGTTCTCCTTCGGGGAGGGCTCTTGTGAGATGCTCCTGCGACATGACCCTCCTTCTAGCACAAAAAATGTTGATGGATTAATGCACCATGGCTGATAGAGTCAGCACGGCCTGGTCCACAAGGCAATGTCGGGAGTCTCTGGTCGGTTGTGCTGGGTTTCGAGATCGATCGAACACCACTTTAAGCGTCGGCAGCTAGGGTCTGATCAATGCCTTCTAGCCTGCAAAAAAGATCGTCGTCGGATGTTTCCCGACTTTGGTCCCTCCAACGATCAAGTCAGTTGCGGGTTGGAGTTTTTTTTTTTCGCCCTGGCCGGATGCCGGCCATATGCTTTTATGTTATTGTATGAGGGTCGGTCATACGCGGGCGTAGCGGCCGATCCTCGGGAGATGAGGCGATACCTTTGTGCGGCCATCGCTCCGGGATGCGCGGAACGGCGCCATGCGGCACCGTCCCGAGCTTTCCAGGATGGGACGTATCGAGCCATGCCTTGATACGGAATCTGGCTCGATATGTGGGGGTGCTCTGGCTGTAGTGCTACGTGGCATTGCTTGTGACGCGACGTGAACCCAAAATATACCTTATCAGTATCTACATTATCTGAACTCGTTTAAGATCCTATTCGCTTGCACTAGTAGACGTGGATCGCTAATGTCGATCGAGTCCGGCGGTTCTTCCAATAACACCGTTTTAATCGAAGGATAAGACATATGTGGAAGGAGGACAAGCTACATGGAATACGATGCTCTCTCGCTGTCCCATTCCCGTGCACATCCTTGGGCGAAAAAGAAGAAGGGATTCTACCACGCCCTTACGGTCTCTTTTCTCTCCCATCGTTGTTTCTTATCAAGATTCACTTCAGCGGTAAAAAACATTCCACCGCAGGACATTAGATCACAAGTAGCTTTCCAAGCTTAATGTGTGTCGTTAATGGCATGATGGAGCGAGAGATGAAGGGAGAACTACACAACATGGGAGTGGGCCTTGGGATCACTGTGTAGAGGAGCTGCGTCTCACCTCTCTCTTCGCTTTCTTGTCGGCCCCGAGAAGTGAAACGATCAATATCCAACGCTGTTTACTTGTACAATTTCTTCTTCTTCTGCGCCGAAGTTGATGCGGAGACCGCACCGCGTCTCCGATATACGTTCTTCGGGACGCCATCGATAAATCACACCGCATGCAACAGGCGGGTGTTTCTATATGGAAAGATGCTGAGATCATTAATTGCGGTGGAACAAATCAGGAGAGTTTGTAGCAGAATCCTATGATTAAAAAGGGGTGACAGGTCGAAGCTTGATGCAGGCCACGTAATGTTTCTTTCCTGATAACCTAGTCACCTTCGCTGACCACCAAATGTGTTATTTGGAGAATATGGTTTTCTCGAGAATAATTAAGAGCAAATCTCAATTTCTTTTCTTCGAGAAACAGGAAAAAAAAAGTCATTTGGTCTCAAACCTTTTCCCCACCACCACCACCACCACCAAACCCACCTGAAGAAGCCCCACAGCCACAAAGCAACGCACCCATTTCAAGCTATGTATACCTAAATACAACTGTTTGTGAGCGACCTTTGCGCCTCATCATGTCATCATCATCATGTAATCATTCATGGAAGTTCTACGCTTTATTGGTCCCAACTCGTGAGCAACCTTTTGGCCTGCACACAGCATTTTTACTCCTTATTGGTCCCAATTGTATCGCGAACAAGCAACAGTGTTTTCACCTACTCTCACCGTCGTTCGGTTCCGATCAAACCGGAATCGAATTGGTTTGTCAGTTCGTCGATGCCAAACCAAATTGGATCAACTACGATTCCTGATTTTTTTAATTAAAAAAAAAAATCTACTAGTCAAACCAGAACCGTCGATTCTAACTTTAGTTTCAAAACAAGTGTTACATGATTCGATTTTGAGTTTTTTAAATTTAAAAATTAAAATCATCAATTCCAGAATCGTAATCAATTTTCACCCGATGTTTAATTTCTCTGATAGAAAAAACAAATAGATTCCACGTTCAAATATTTGTGGAGGCGATGATCAACTACGCGTCATGGATAAAAAAAAGATCATACGTGGCACTGTGGCGTAATGTGTCAGGTACTGCTACGAGTGCCCACACCACATGAATACATCGAGTTGGATAACGACCTATTCTAAGGGCACTTTGATCATTTGAGTAAAAGGCTTCGCGATCTAACGACCGTGCGATGAGGACCTTGGTCATTGATTGCAGTGGCAACGGAGTGACTCGATAGCTTACTGATGTGATTGATCTGAGACCAATAGGTTGGACCACAATTGTTGTCGTTGCCACCCCTAATTTATTAGTATATTATATTTTTATACCTATTAGTCAATTATTATACTAATACAGACCAATACGACCACAATTGTTTGGTAGGGGGACCGGACATTTGCTGGAAACAGCAAGGATTAGAGAGAGGCACAGAAAAGACATAAACAATTTGACTTGTATTAGGGGGTCCAAAGCAAGTGTGATCACAGAAAATAATAGGAACCAGAATCCAGAATTATTGTAGTAGCAATTTCTAACCCCTTTTATTTAATGCAGAATTACACAGGGAGTCACATGGCCTCAATCATGCAATGAACAGTTCTAATCATTGATGGAAACCAAATCAAAATGCCAACACACACACTCATTACTTAATTTCCCCTGTTGCCCACCATCCCCATTGATAATTTTGCTAGCAACTTTCTTTCCTTTTTTTTTTAAAGAAAATATTTTATTATTTAATTTCAAGGGAAGAAGAGATTTTACACTGAGATGTGAAGAGAAAAAAAAAATTCTATCTCAAATTTAAGTTTACACCCTATTAGAAGTGATTTTACATTAAAAAAAAAATTTACACCAGATTAGATTCGAGTAGGACTAATATACAATCCATATATTTCTAAAAATAAAGATTTTATTTTATTATTTCAAGTTAAATTTAAGTTGAGTATTATACTAATAAGCGACCGCGAATATAAAAATTTGTTTAATGCAAGATTTGAAGAGAATAAATCAATAGATTAGAGAGGAGAAAAAGCAACAAATTTTACTGCAAGTTTTAAAGAGAACAAAATGTATCCTTAAAATAAAATTTGAAGGAAGAAAGATGCCACTTGTTATGCAGCAAGTGGACAGGATTATGTTCCCTCCTTATACCCAATGATGGAGGTTTGTATGGAGAAGGATCATCATGTGGGAACTGCAGCATCCTAATGGATAATCTTATTTTCTACACTTTCTTTTTTGTTCCATCACCACAAACCCATCCTACTACCATGACAGAACCTTCTTTCACCGATCATGGCTATTTCTTGCCACCACTAGACTTTCCACCTCCCCCTTTCCATGTCTGTAGCTGTCTGTCTTTGTAGGATACGCTCGTTGTATGGAACGGCAGGAAAGAGCAGCATGGTCTTGCTTCAAAACTAATCCAAGTAGAGAGAGAGAGAGAGAGAGAGAGAGAGAGAGAGAGAGAGAGAGAGTCCAATCCCTGGCGATGGCCTCTCTGAACCTGCATCCGTGTTTCCTTGTTACTTCTACTGGATTGGCTGTAGAATTCTTACGATCAATTGACTCACCATGGTAACACTGCACATCACTTCTACCAAGGTGATGAGAGAGAGAGAGAGAGAGAGAGAGAGAGAATCCCCGACTCAATTCCTACAACCACCAGACTGTGACCTTTCTCTCTCTCACACACACACTTTTAAGCTCAGTCCACCTCTTAATTCCAACTCCTCCTCCTCAATTGCAGCTACGATTCCTTGACATCCACTATCCCTTTCGCCCATATTCTCCACTTCCTAATTCACTAGAACGATCTTATTCACGCAGCAATTCCCCGAAGGTTTGTTTCCGAGAATGGGAGGCCACTCCTGCTGCTACAAGCAGAAGCTAAGGAAAGGCCTCTGGTCTCCCGAGGAAGATGAGAAGCTCATAAAGCACATTACGCAATTTGGCCATGGGTGTTGGAGCTCTGTCCCTAAACAAGCAGGTACACCGTTCTTCGCTTGCTTGGCTTTCCAGCTGCGTCGTCTATCATCCTGACTCCTGCGACAAGTTTCAGGTCTCCAAAGGTGCGGAAAGAGCTGCAGGTTGAGGTGGATCAACTACCTGAGGCCGGACCTCAAGAGAGGTACATTCTCGAAGCAGGAAGAGGACCTCATCATCGAACTACATGCAGTCCTGGGAAACAGGTATCACCCCCTCGTCTTCTCCGTCTCCCAAGCCTTTGACTTCTCTGATACCTATCTCCCTGTTTCTGGTCGTGTGCCGGCACCATCAGGTGGTCGAAGATTGCAACGCATTTGCCGGGAAGGACAGACAATGAGATTAAGAACCTGTGGAACTCCTGCATCAAGAAGAAGCTGAGACAGAGAGGCATCGATCCCAACACCCACAAGCCGCTCGCCGAGGTGGACGGCGGCGACGATAAAGCCCTCGACAACAGCGAAAAGAATTCTGGCTCCGGCGGCCTCCAGCTTCCTGTCACGCCCGAATTGGCAATTGCTAATCAGCTCCCGACGGTGGATAAGTCGATGGACGAGAGCACGACCTCCAAGAGTTCAGCAACACCAACCAAAGAATTCTTTTTGGATCAGTTCCTCGCGAACCACGAGAACTCCTCGACCTGCCGTTCTCCCAGTCCGATGGGCAGTTTCCCTCTTCCGCTGCTAAGCTTTGGTCCCGACTACAGCAGCAGTCTGACCACCTCGGCCGCTCTACCCTTCAGCTCCAATCCACTCCTCTGGCTCAACCAGACCGCAAGGCAGCTCAACGCGACACCTGAGTTGAGCTGCAATGCCATATCCGCTGCCGTATCGTCCCTCTCGACTTCGGCAATCGCCCCACCGAGCTGTGCTGGAGATTCTACCATCTCAAATTGGCACGCCGCCAATTGCAACAACATCCCCGGGAGCAGCGTAAACGAAAGCGGCGGCTTCATGCTGCAGAGCAGCTGTTCCTTCGACAGTGGTATCTTCCCCTGGTCAGAATTGACGCCCGACAAAGTTGTGCAAGTCCAGCTCGGAGGCGAGACCGAGGACCTCAAATGGTCGGAGTACCTTCACGGTGCATTCCCGGCGTCGGCAGCGGTACAAGCCCAGAGCAGCCAACCTTTCTACGGCGACATCAAGGGAGGAAGCCAATTCACCATCAGCGGTTTAAGTATTTGGCAGCAGAACCAGCAACTCCAGCATCAGTTGCAAGCTGCGGATATAAGCGGCAAAGATTTCCAGTCCGTATCTGTGGGATTCCAACAAATTTAGATCCTGAAAAGAGACGGGTAAACGATTCTGCTGCCCAAAAAACAGAAGAAACCAAAAAAAAAAATCTGGATTTGCAAAGCTTGAGCAATAAATTCTCGAGTCATACAGGTGTGAATGCCGTATACTTCTTCTCATTCATATGGGACTGCTGTCGCAGCAACTTCATCAGCTCTTCTTCATGTATATTTCCCCGGAGAGTGTCTTTTCACTTTGTTCTTCTGCATTCGTGCTTTGGTGGCTTCGCAATCTCTCACACTAATTCTACGCTGTTACCATAGTTTTTCTAGTTTCGGTTTTCTGCTGCGTCTTCTTTTGTTCTCTGTGATCTCCTGCCATGGCCTCGAAGTACTTCTTCCCGAGAAGCAAATCCTATCCACTTTTGCAGCAGACAACATGGACGTCCACGAAGGCTACTGACATCCTGCGTGCACTTCTGTCAAGCGCTCGCTCTCTTCATCTGATAGCTACTGAATGCTTCTGATTGGGAGGTCTTCAGTGATACAGACGTGGGTGAGAAATGATTTGCGTAGTAAAAAGTGGTGATCTTGAGCCAAATTAACACTGACCATAAAGCATTTCTGACCTCTTTGCGTCTGATCATCGTCTTAAAGCCACCTTGGTCCCAAAGCTAAAGATTTGGGAGTCATGGGACATATAATTGAGATGGATAATTTGGTAGGAATCGTGGCTTGACTTGGTCGTCACATCGGAAGGTCATGGTGCACAACCTAGAACACTGCTCGAGCTTTGCTGTGTCGGTAGGGGGCCACCGTCTTGCATTTATCTACGAATGCGACTCCCCATCATTGACTCTTCTCAATGCTGAAACCTTGGTCGTGGAGATCAACAGAAACATAAAATGGCGCGGGTATTTTAGCCTCTCCTTCTATTTTATTGCTCTTTCCACTGCGATTCTGTAGCCACATAATGTAAACTGCTGCAGACAGATGCAGCAATAGCGAGAGCCAATCTTCTTCACATCACTGCAATTTACCTGCTGCTTATCACGGTCATGAAGATGAGAATGATCTGTGACTCCTGAACCATGGATAGTAGTAATGTCTTCATCTCCTCATCTGTTTGCTACAGATCCATGTCAGCCTCTGGTGAATCTACTGGCTTGCTTGAAACAAAGAAGCGAGACTGAAACCTCTGCCATGATCCCAACGATTGCGGAGGTTTCTTCTATAAATGTTAGTCGAAAGGGAGGAACGAAGAGATGGGAAGAGAAGATCATATCGAGCTTGGAGAAATTTGTTGGTCGTCACCGTGCATCTGTCCTTCTCGTCATCTGCTATTGGCCTTGTGAAAGCTTGAAACGATGCAGCTTGTGTTCTTCCAATTGTGCCGAGCATTTGGAAGATCATGTCTCCGAGTAACCGAGTCCACGGTACTTGATTCTTTATCGAGATGGATCAATGGTTTTGGAGCCAAGTCGATACCGGATCGAGCCACCTCTGATCCGGCCCAGGCGAGCGGGCGCAGCGGTCCAGGCTGCCAGCCCATTAGAGCCAGGAGACCGACCGTTACGAACAACCTGGAACGGACGAGCCCAAGCGAACCGGATCGGGTGCAATCAAGCCCAGACGGCCGCCAACTGAGGTTGATTTATAAGGTTTCGAGGCTCTTTTTGTAAAATTATAGGGATCGATTCGTAAACGAGCTATATTATTATTATTATTATTATTATTATTATTATTATTATTATTATTATATAAAGAATAAATAATTATGACGGAATTCGATCCCAGTCAAAGTCTTTATCAGCTAAATTAACTGATACGTTAAAATCTGATTTAGATTATTTATATATCATCCGATCATAAAAATCTTATATATCTAACTATCGAAGTCTTATATATTTGCATGAGATGATACCATAAAAATCTAATGGTCCCAGTCCCTGATACCAGTAGCGTTGACATCGCATTGAAGTCGATGTCTCTTCTGGCCGGTTATGGTCGTGACATGCAACTGTTCCATCCGAAACACAGCGTGGGGAATTGACCTCAAAAGCATCGGAGAGGCAGAGATAGCTGATATCAACTGAATCGTCACATCCGTCTGGTGTTTGTAGAAAAGCCTTGGGCATCCGATCCTTTCAGAAAGGTCAGCACCTGTTTTCTCCCATCCCCAGTTTCCGTGAATCATTCCTAGTTTCGAAAGAGAAAGGACCGATCTCATCAAAACTTCCTGTGCTCCGCTTGTTCTGCCAGCTCGAGGATTTCTTATATGATGGAGAGACTCCTGCCTTGGCCTTGGCCTTGGCACGGCATCAATGGTAGTAGGGACAAGTACCTACTCTGTGTGAATCCACCGCAATATTCAATTCCCCAACTGCAGCATTGTTGAGTTTTTAAAAGTCCTTGCAGGTTGCAGTTGGGTCTTCCACCTAATCCCCCTTCGTTACTTTTTGACACTGCAGATAACTGTGGTGCTGTTCCGACATGACCTTAATCTTGTTTTTGTTAATGCATTGTGATTCGAGACATGTCTGACGAGGAAGCATTGTAATTGTGATGCCCGAACTTAGTTTTCCGGAACAACAGAACAGAGCACAAGGAAAAGGTAAAAAGGAAGCCGTCAGCTACTGTGATTTCTGTGTTTCAGGGATGCAGCTCATTTATGACGAAGGGGGCCGAGCAGAACTGAGAGTCCTCCTGGCCGAGCAGTTTGGCTGCATGGGCAGGATGGACCATGCATCCAGTGGCACTCCAAAATTGCAGTGGCAAGGCAAGGGGTGGACCCTTCCATTTTGATGGCCAAGGACAAGGTCTGCAGGGTCATCTGTAGGATTGTGTAGCCTCTGCCAGCTTCTTCACATGCTACTGGAAACCAAGATGTGTAACTTGAGCCTGCAGCTTAGTTGACCCAAATTAATTGGGGAAGAATGACATCTTGTACCATCCACTTAGAGTGATGAATGAAGTCTTGATGAGACCACAAGGCAAACATGTTGAAGACCTCCAAGAAATATTTATGTGGCTGTTGTATGCATGTGCATGCATCACTGACTTCCATCCTGTGCTTGTCTGCATCAGATGGTCTGCTTGTGGGATCAAAGAAAGACATGCACAGGATGGAAGTCAGTGATGCATAATACATACAACAACCACAAAAATATTTCTGGGAGGTCTTGCATCAGATGGTCTGCTTGTGGGATCAAAGAGAGACATCTGGAAGGGCATAGGATATGAAGTTGTGAACAAGCAAGCACTGCAGCCAAGTTGGTCTACTGAATGCAGTGACACAGAGAAGTAAAATCTGGGGCTTCTTATGGAGATGTTGCAAGCATCATCTACCCCACAACCATCTGGATCCTACTGTAAGAGAAGAGAAAACTCCTTGTTCAAATGTCCAAAGTGGTCTATTTGTCTAGAAGATTGTGAGGATTCCAAGTGAGTCTTTATAGGCTCTTCTTTTGAATGGTGCTTTTGGGGGTTTGTATTTAATTACATTGTGATGAGAGTGAGTCAGTTGTGTGATAATTAACTGTTGGCAAATTACACTTTACCCCTTGGGTGGAATCACACTTCTTTTGAACCATCCCAGGAAATTTTATTGACAGTAGCTGCAACAAGTATTGTTTGTTTTTATTATATTTTGATATATATATATATATATTTTTTTTTTTTTCTTACCTTGATTTATTTGAGAATATTATTACTTACAAACAAAATGTTTTTTTTAGATGTAGCATCTCAAAAACTTGTGCAAACAGTCCCCAGTTTATTGTGTTTTGTTGAAAAAGGAAAAAGTACATGCAAGATCATCAAGTAGTGCATTGACTGTGGACTTTGATGTGGGATGTCAACTCTCAACCACTTCCTCCAGGCGGTGTCATTGTGAGTGAGTAAGTGAGTGCTATAGGGTTTGATGGAGAAGCACAAGCAGAGGCACAACAAAGAACATATAGGAGCATGATGGCATGACAACCTGTGATTGCAGGATTGGTGGAAGGGGGTAATGGAGTTGAGCCACCAAAACGATGACATCAAAGGGTTAGACTCTGGGATTCGGAGATGCTGACTTCCAACTGCTTTATTTTTCACAGTGGCATTATAGCATACATGTCGATTGCATGGTTTGTCCGCACCCCCTTGGAAATTTGCTTCTTGGTCAGAGCAAATGTGATGGTCTTGGTTGAGGACAAAATGGGATGGAGGGGGGGGGGGCACTATAGATTATTAGTCAACATGAGGAGAGATGGGTTTGGTGCTTCCCATGTGGAGTTGGTCTTTGTGGGGGCCATCTCCAATGCCCTCATTCCATGCTATTCATATTGAATACCACTCTTTCAGATTTCACCATTCAACAGTGATGTGGCCATGTCTTGTCCCCCTTTTTTTTCTTTTAATCTCCTCACCCATGCACCATTTTCGCAATCTGTTCAATAGTTTCTCATGATTCCCTCTTTGTGTGGTGGTTGCCACCAACATAATGACAAGGGTCCAACTTTCACTTAAAGAGCATTTATATAATGTCAGCACAAATGATCTCAAAGATCAATAGCACAATATTCCTGTCAATACAAGCAACATCTGAGGAGGAGGTACTGCAAATGCATCATAATATTCTTTAATATATGTATGTGTACATATATGCATTATCATGGTGAAATTTTAATTTGGAACATCGTGATGGAATGGAAAGACCATTGTACTCACTTGTTTTCAAATAGCTTATTTAGTAAGCTCTAGTTGGATCTTATCCTACTTGTTCTTCTTTTTCTTCTTTTCCCATTTATATAGTTCCATCGGATGCATGGTCATATCCACATTTAGTCTCATGAATGAATTACAAATTGGAATCATATAGGATTCCAATTTAGCTAACACGACTCTTACCATCACCGTCATAAAACACAATACAAGTCTTGAAGAAGAAACATTATCCTACTTTTCCTAATGCATTTAAATGGTTTAAAAATTAGAGAAAACATGTAATTTGATCCACCCCAATGTCATAATCATGATAGTGACCATGATGATGCGATGATGGATGCCTAGTTTTCTTTGTGTTCGACTCCTCTCACCCCCCACCCACCAAATCCTATCATGCAAGAGAAACAATTAGGAGAGAGAGATAGAGAGAGAGAGAGCAGCCGAATGCAAGCAATTGAATCCTATTCCTAGTCCCTTTTCACCCCCTCCTAAACCATTTGATCTCCTCAACTCCAACAAAGAAAGTGACCTCTCTCTCTAAAAAGGCATCATCTCACCTATTCTTCATATACTTTGTTTACACATCCATCCCCACACCTCTCTCTCGCTCTCTCTCTTGCCCTTTTCTTCACTCTCACTTTCCCCTCCTAACCAAATCTAATTTGGGGATTCCTTATTTTTTTGGTTTCCAAAACTTCCCCTCTTCTGCTCTCTCTCTCTCTCTCTCTCTCTCTGCATTCTGCTCTTGCTCTCCTCTCACATCATCCCCACTGAGGCTTCTAACTCAGATCTGTTGAGGTGAGATGGGTGGCGCTCCCTTTCGCTGCAATCACTGCTTTATCTGGTCTGTGGGTAAGCGGTAGTCTCGAGACCATCGCCGCCGAGCTGCTTGCTTATGATGCGAACTCACCGGGTGGGGAGTGGTAGGGTTGAGCGGTGCTTCGGGTTCCTTCCGCGCCTGCTCGTGGTGCAGGGCAATGGAAGCCCTCCGTTCCGGGGATCTCCCTTCCGACCCGCCGCGCCTCCTGCTTTGATGTCCTTGTAGTGCTGCGCGCCGATGGGGAACGGCACCTCTCAAGTCGTCGGTTGCTTCGTGCCCGTGGGGAATGGGAAGGGCGGGGTCGATCTGGAGTTCCTCGAGCCCCTGGACGAGGGGCTCGGCCACTCCTTCTGTTATGTCAGGCCGGTCGTCGTCGATTCTCCGGCTATCACCCCGTCCAACTCCGAGCGCTACACCGTGGACTCGAGCACCCTGGATTCCGAGACCCGCAGCGCCTCTTTCCGGCAGGAGATTGCTGCGGAAGATTTGGCTGGCCTCCAGAGGGCGAGCAAGGGCGCGTCCGAGACCACCTTTAGGGCGATTTCGGGGGCCTCGGTGAGTGCCAATGCCTCGACCGCCCGGACCGGCAACCCGAATGTGCTGGCCTCTGGCGACGCTCAAGAGCCTGCCGCTTCGTTCGAGAGCACGGCCTCGTTCGCGGCGGTCCCTTTGCAGCCGGTGCCCCGTGGGTCGGGGCCCTTGAACGGGTTCTTGTCAGGACCCTTGGAGAGGGGATTTGCCTCGGGGCCATTGGAAAGAGGGGCGGGCTTCATGTCAGGGCCATTGGATAAGGGTGTTTTCATGTCCGGCCCTCTTGATTCGACTGATACAAGTAACTTCTCAGCTCCGCTTGCTTATGACCGGAGAAGGGCAAGGCTGGGACGGCTCGTGAGGAGCATGAGTAGACCAATGAGAAGCGCTCTTTCTAGGACCTTTACAAGGCGTCGACATGGTGGTGGTTCTGGTTGGATGCAGCGGTTCCTCTTGCATCCCATGACCCAGCTGGTCTGGCATTCTAAGGAGCCAAAGTATCGGCTGGAGCCTTCAGCAAACTGTCTGGAGGCTGGAACATCTGAACCTGAGTATAGCAGCAGCCGTAACTTACAATGGGCGCATGGCAAGGCTGGAGAGGATAGAGTTCATGTTGTTCTCTCTGAAGAGCAAGGGTGGTTATTTGTTGGGATCTATGATGGTTTCAATGGTCCCGATGCACCTGATTTTTTGATGAGTAACCTTTACAGAGCTATAGATAAAGAATTGGAGGGTCTTCTATGGGACTACGAAGACAAAGCTGCCGAGGCTGTACCTACATCTGATATTACTAAAAACGGTGCTACCAGGACTTGTTCTAGTCTTGTAGAAGAAGATGAATGTGCCAGTTCTCAGTTGCACCCTGGTGAATCACAGAATTCTCAGTTGCTTGATGAAAATGCTGGTGACAATGGTGAGACAGGAGTTCTACATGTCCAATCCAATGAAGACAACCATGGATCGGAATCTACCATCGACAAGGGTTTGGATGCTGAATTAAGTGGTAAGGATCAAGCTGCCGAGGGAATAGGAACCAAAGACGTTGACAAACAACCAAGTGAAAGTTCCCATGACCACAATGCAAACACAGGTGACGGAGATACGGATACCAAACACCATGTTGATGTGCCCCAGAAGGAAACCTCTTGCATGCCAACAACAAAATTAGAGAACAAAACTAGGAAAAGCAAATGCCTTTACGAGCTTCTTCAGATGGAGCTTATGGAAGACCAGGACAAGGAGTCTTGCTTGTCATCAGGTCATGCCAGTGTGAGGGGTTCTTGGGATATGCAATTTAGTGCCATTGAAGACCTGCGTAGCAGAGAAATCTCATCAACAGTAAATGCTGTTTTGTGCTCTTCCAGAAGCAAGAGAAAAAGTTCAGGTCTGGGTGAAGATATTGGTGGAAGAAGAGAAAGTGATGATGTAGTCAGTGACGAGTCCAAGGACCCAAAGCAGAAGTATGTGGTGCCATTTTCTGCTTTAGGACAAAAGCAGATGATCAGAATATCACTGTTTGGATCAAAGTTGAGAAAAATGTACAGGAAGCATAAATCATCACAAAGGAAGCTTTTCCCTTGGAGTTATCATTGGCACAGAGATGCATCCAATCTTGATGAGAGGATAGTTAATTCATCAGTGGTTATCAGAAGATGCAAGTCTGGTCCAGTGGATCATGATGCAGTACTCAAGGCTATGACCCGTGCACTGGAAGCCACAGAGGAGGCTTATGTGGAAATGGTGGAGAAGGCACTTGATAAACACCCAGAGCTTGCACTGATGGGCTCATGCGTTCTTGTCATGCTGATGAAGGACCAGGATGTGTACATTATGAACCTTGGCGATAGCCGTGCTATTCTTGCACAAGATAGACTAAACCAAGGCTACAGTAACCCGATTCTTGCCAAAGAAGATGTGAGACATCGAAGCAGGTCAAGGGAGATTCTTGCTCGTGTGGAGCTAGACAGGATATCAGAGGAATCTCCAATGCAGAATCCTAAAGGTCAGCTTTGCAACATTAATAAGACCAGGGAACTTTCTCTATGTAGCTTAAAAACACGGGCCAGTCAGCTATCTTCTGACCATAGTACAAGCATTGAGGAGGTATGAACCAATTAAGAATACTTTCTGTTTTTCTCCCATCTCGAGAAATCTAAATGGATATTTCTTATGACGCATCATGCTTGAGCTTGTGGTTGTTTGATGGCAAAGATGTGTGCACAAGCACCTAGTATCTCTGTGAAATTTTTTTTCTAATAATTGTTATAAAAATTGGTCAAGAATACTGGTTTTATTGCAAGATACTTACTCGAGCTGACATACATTTCTGAAGACTTCTGCCTTATTGTCAGTAGTTAATTATCATAAGAACATATTCTAGTATATGAAGTATAGTTAATTATTATAAGAACATATTCTAGCGTATGAAGTACATGTACAGTAGCAATGATGAGAAGAGAAAAGAAACTAGCGTATGATAGCTGTGAAACTATGCGAGAGATAGAAACTGTGTGATACTGGTGAAGGGTAAAGATTTAATAGAAGTAAACACAATTCTGGGTAAAAAATTATGTTTATGTTTGTTTGAATATTTTGAAAAAGGTATTCTTCTAAGTCTTTTTCTATGCATGGAGAAATTGAGGATTTCTTCCTGGTTGGCTGAGCTAAAAGTTGGAGTTTCAACTCGGGATGGATACTAGCGAGGCAATGCCATTGAGAATTTCCACATGCTATTGAAAATGCACTGTACCAAATATGCACTAATGAATCTGCAAGTCATTATTGACATACATCCTTCATCACATGGGATTGCAGGATAAATACGATTCAGAGTTAGTTAAAATTTGAGTAAATTAAGAGAAATAAAGTTCTTTTGTGGTAAATGTGTTGCAAAGTGAGCATTTTATTCAAACAGCAATGTCATTCATTTTTAAATTTTGCTAGACAGGAGGAAGATGACAAGTTACTTCTATGATTATATTCTTTCATGTGGATGTTACTGGCTAGATCTTGTGTTAAACAAAGGATATTTCAATTTTGGTGTGAAAAGTGTTTATTGATTGGTGAACTCTCATGGTATCTATGTGAACAACACATTTGGCTCTGAACATAACTCACATCCACATGTGCACAATAGATCATCTTGATGGCTAAAATCCTCCGACAATCTTATTCACAATATTTTGTGAAGTTCATAGCTGACAAAGATGAGTTCATTCCCCTTTTACCAAGATCTTCAATAAAGCATGAAGGTAATCCATTGATGTTCCTGGTGAAACTACATGGAGTACAATTTCAAGGAAACATCAAGAGGCCCTTGTGGTAAATGAAGGAATGAGCCATGAACCAAGCACGCATGCTCCTAGAGAAACCAGGAAAACATTTTTCTTTCTGTAGCTCATAGCATTTACTTTTTTTCTTGTGGAAATGTTAGCTTGCTAAGCATTCAAAATGATTGTGAGAAGGCTTTTTCTTTGAACCATTTGCTGTATCATATATGATTTCCTCAATACTGTGTGTCTGTCATAATGACTTATCGTTTGCCCTAGTTAATTGACCTTTTCAACTAAATCATTGCAGGAAGTATTGAGAATTAAAGAAGAACATGCTGATGATGCTCAGGCTGTCTTTAATGACAGAGTAAAAGGAAAGTTAAAAGTTACCAGAGCATTTGGTGCAGAATTTTTGAAGAAGGTTAGCTGATACATAATGCAATTTAAATTAATAAGCCCCTTTTAATCTATGTTTGCATTCTTTGTATCCACTAAGTGTGTCTGGTTCTGGTGTGATTCTGTTCACGCTAAACTTCATTGAATTGAGAGGTGATTCATATTGCAGCCTTGGAAGGTGGTTCATTATCAGAAAGTTAATAACTAAATCTTTAAATGACATGATAGCTTCTCTTGATATATCATAAATCCAAATTAGCCAGGCAGTGTCAAGTAAACGAGTCATTGGTTTGGCCATATCTGGGGTAAATTCCTGCTCGTACCTGGGAAAGAAATAAGGTATTGAAACTATATTTGTATCTACTGTAGATCATTGGCTGTGTAAATGGCTCAATAATAGAGTAATGTATTATCATGGTGATTACTTTAAACATTTTTATCTTCGATTAGATTGCTTACTGGTGCAAAATCTGATCATTGGCCGAGGTGCACTCCTGCTTATACTAAGGAAAGATGTATGGAATTCTAAACTGTATGTGTAGAAGTAAAAGCTATGTATTCTCTGGAAATGAGGTGAATCAGTATACATTATTTTTGGGTATGTGCATTCATATTGAAGGGACTGTAACAGCAAAGGAGAGCAAAGAGAGTTTCAAATCATTTCAGTTCTTGATTGTGGCAATGAAAATTCTCTTAAGCCCACATATTAACTCTTTCTATCCTACCTTGTGTATGAGCCCAACCCATCCACGACTAGGCCACTCACATCTTGCGGCATCCCGGACCCCAACATCCAAGCATGATAAGAAAATTCCATTATGTGTGGGGCCTGGTGTACAGAAATTGTGATCGGCCTTGTGTATAGGTGGAGCCATAAATGGGGGGGGAGGGGGGGGGCAGGATTGAAAAAATCTCCTTGTGTTGATCCCAGTACAGTTTTCCTTTATTTTTTTGCCTGACAAAAGATCTGATACTTCTGAATAGCGAAGTCTAGTGAGATACTCTTTGCTCATGTTTAAACATCTATAGGTAGTTGAGAATTGAAATCTCAAAGCAGTGTTGTGGAATATTCAATCTGAGCACGAGACAAATGCTTGGGCACTGCAGTGCCATAATCTTGTATATTTGGTGGCATTTCCCTCAAAAGATCTCATTGGTGTGAAACAAAAAGGTGATTATTTCTTGTTGTAATAAACATGTAGTTAGGAAATTGGAATAACAATGTCCTGATCTAATGTAGAATATGAATTTTTTTGCAAAAACAAGGCAAGATGTGATATGCCATACATGACTGAAAGAACAGGCATTCTCATTACATTTGTTTTAGTTATCTACTTTTGGTTATATTTACTGGAAAGTTGATTTGTTTGATGAGGCTGATTGTACCTTTTTCCCTCTCTGAAACAGCCAACCTTCAATCAAGCTCTTCTTGAAATGTTTAGAGTTGACTATATCGGGAACTTGCCATATATTAGCTGCATTCCCTCGGTTCTTCATCATCGTCTCAGCTCAAGTGATCGATTCTTAGTCCTCTCTTCTGATGGGCTTTACCAGTATTTCAGCAATGAAGAGGTGGTTTCACATGTCACATGGTTCATGGAAAATGCACCAGAAGGGGATCCTGCACAGTATCTCATCGCAGAGCTGCTACTTCGTGCAGCTAAAACGAATGGTTAGTCCATTTATGTGCTCATTTAGTTCCTTTTTTGTCATCACTTATGAGACGCGCTTGCATTCCTCTTAGAGTTGCCCTCCATCTTATCCTTCAGTTGCTTTTTAAGTTTCAATGGTTCGGTTCTTGCCACTCATTACTTAACTGTGTGCATAGTAATGCACCCAGTACGTATGTTCCTCGAGTCATGTTCAAGCCAGAGCTCCAGTGGGAGCGTAGTAATAGTCATCCTTGACATGCTAGAAGATTTTAATGAAGGGTCAACTTTTGAAGCTGTTGTCATCATTCATTCTTTGACGAGTTGATAGAGTCACCTTTTCCAAAAATTCTGTCAGGTCTAACTTGAGGCTTTCTCTCTATTTTGGCAATCAAGTTAGAGTTAGCTTCCTAACATGGAATTGCCTCTGTAAAACCTTGCGATTCAGTTATGGGTGTCGAATATTCTTGTTGCCTGGGTTAATCCGCCTTGCATTTCTTTCTTGGGTAGAAATCTGTGTTTCCGTGTCGGTGGTTACGGGTTAATCTGCCATGCATGTCGAATATTGAGTTTCTCACTGCATAATGATTCACATGGTTGTAATTCCATGTTTACTTCACAGGGATGGACTTTCATGAATTGCTGGATATTCCACAAGGTGACCGTCGTAAATACCATGATGATGTTTCCGTCATGGTGATCTCCCTGGAAGGAAGGATTTGGAGATCATCCAGTTGATCGTTGCTGGGAGCATCTTTTGGCCCTCCGTCCTCATCCCGTTAACAAGCGAGAGGCATTCATGTTCTTTACACGTTCTCACCATCTTTTGATGTACTCTTCCATTTAGTGGGTTTCATATGTGATGGCCATCGCTCTCATCCTCTCGGTGAGCCTGCTGATCCAAATCGGAGGCCATTCTGTGGATAATTACAACCCCAAATCATCGTCGATCATTTTTGCAATCCCTGAAGTGAATCCATTTGACTTGCCACGTTGGGTTCCTTGAATCCAATCATCAGTCTCAATTCTCGTGGCTAAACGGTGACCATAGACTCCTTTCGACCCAGCTCTGTCCTGTGTCTCTGTCAGCTCATGCCACAGCTTTTAGGAGACGAGAAGAGTTAGGGCTTCAGAATGGCATCGCACATGCATTACCATGCCTTCTTCTTCCTCTTTATTCCCCTTCTTTGGAACCTACTGCCGCTGTTGAGCTATCCATAACTACGCGTGGGTAACCAATACAATTAACCAATACAATTAAAGGGGAAGGATACATATATGCATGTATATGGGTGTGAGTTCGTCCTTCACATCTGGATGCAGAGTGGCTCTTTTGCCGAAGCTGGATCTCAAGGCTTTTGGCATGTGCGAGGCACCGTACCATTCGCGTTCATGATCAAAATATGCCAAAGGAACATGGAACATGTAGCTTCTCTGAGACTTCCACATCATCGCACAGGATCAGCTCATTTCCATCTTGATAGGGATTTTTCTTCCTACAGGATATGAATACTGAGTCGGCAAGTGGGCAAATCAGGTCCCTACATCATGCTTTTATGTGCATCGTCGCTACCTCTTTGTTCCTCTTCTCTTCCTTCCATCTCACCCTCTTCAGCAGCGGCAAGCAAGCGAGCAGCCACAATGGCCAAGCCTTCCCTCCTCACGTTCTTCTCCCTCCTCGTCGCTTCCACCCTTGCTGCGGATCCTGACATGCTCCAGGATATCTGCGTCGCGGATCTCAACTCCGGTAGCTCATCTTCGCCATCCCTTCTTGATTTCTTTGCTTGATCTGCCGTCTTCTTGCTTATGTGGTGGAGCGACCACTGCAGCCGTCAAGGTGAACGGGTTTGCATGCAAGCCGGCGGCGGAGGTGACGGAGGCGGACTTCTTCTTCCAGGGGCTGGCCAAGCCGGGCGCCACCAACACCACCATGGGCTCCCTGGTGACGGCCGCCAACGTGGAGAAGATCCCGGGGCTCAACACCCTGGGCGTGTCCATGTCCCGCGTCGACTACGCCCCCGGCGGGTTGAACCCGCCGCACACCCACCCGCGCGCCACCGAGATCGTCTTCGTGCTCGACGGCACCCTCGACGTGGGCTTCATCACCACCGCCAACAAGCTGATCACCAAGACCATCACCAAGGGCGACGTCTTCGTCTTCCCCCGCGGCCTGGTCCACTTCCAGAAGAACAACGGCGACGTTCCCGCCGCCGCCCTCGCCGCCTTCAACAGCCAGTTCCCGGGCACCCAATCCATCGCCGCCACCCTCTTCGCCGCCACCCAGCCGGTGCCCGACATCGTCCTCTCCAAGGCCTTCCAGATCGGGACCAGAGACGTGAAGAAGATCAAGAGCCGCTTGGCGCCCAAGAAGTAGCGAGATCGAGACATGTTCTTGTTCGGAGCTCGAGATCAGTTCATCCAATCACCCGCCATGAGCATAACTCCCAATCAAAGCCTAATGATGTCACTTCTCTTTCCGCCATTAGGATGCTATGTGTCCTATCTTTCTTCCTTGATTCAGAGTGTGATTCACCTAATTATCAAAGAAGCTGTTTGAAACGGTTTTTTCCCTATTTATATAAGTTAACAGGGTGAATTTTAAATTTTCTCAATAGAGTAGAAAGATTTTCTCATTCAGTTAGGGAAATCTTATCTGCTATCGTACCCCCGCAAGATGGTGCTCCTATACCAATCTTGGATCGATGCAATGCAAACAGTTTATGAGCGAGAGGTTTTATGAGTGAGTCGGTTGATTGATCAACCATATGTACATGAGAAACACGAAGTTGATGACAGACAACTTAATCTCGCACAAAGTGAAAATCGATAGCAATATGTTTCATGCGGGAGTAGAACACCGGATTAGCGCACAGATAGATAACTCCAACATTATCATAATATATTATATGAGAGAAACTGATGTTGAGTTTCTTGAGCAGATTTGACCCAATTGAGTTTTGCAGTAGCAATGACATGGTATTAAACTTCAGTTGTAACCGTATGATTATCTTTTGCTTCTTAGAACTCCAACTGATTGGATTAGCGTTAAGAAAGACAATATACCATGATGTGGATATTCGATCATCAATGTTGCCTGCCCAATTAGCATCAACAAAGGCATGGAGATGAAGTTGAGAGCGTTTACGAAGAAAGAGACCATGATTGAGGATCCCCTTAAGATATCGCAGGATTCATTTGACCACAGACTAGTGCATAGTAGATGGCCTCTGCATAAACTATGATAATTTGTTGACTGCAAAGGAGATGTCTGGACGGGTGAGAGCTAAGTACTGTAAGGAGCCAACGACTTGGCAGTATTGAGTAGGCTCCGTAGCAGGATTGTCATCAGACAATTTGAGAGAGCCACTAGTAGAGAGAGGAGTTGTAACTACATTTGCATCTTGCACGTTTGTTTTTGATAATATATCTTGAATGTACTTTCTTTGTGAGAGAAAGAGACCGGAAGATGTGAATGTAGCTTCTACGCCCAGAAAATAGTTCAAGAGTCCTAGATCTTTAAACGAGAACCGATCCGCCAACTGCTTGATGAACGCTTGGATTTCTACGGGGTTGTTTCCTGTGACAATAATGTCATCCACATATACCAGAATATATATTGTGTCACTATGATGTTGTCGGAGAAATAACGAGATATCAGATTTGGAGTTGAGAAAGCCAACCGAAGTCAGAAAAGAGCCAAGTTCTATATATCAAGCTCTTGGAGCCTAACGAAGTCCATAAATATCTTTTCGCAGTTTGCAAACATGTCTTGGATACTGAGAATGAGTGAAACCAGGAGATTGTTGCATAAAAATAGCTTCAATTAGAGTCCCCTATAAAAAGGCATTATTAACATCCATTTATCGTAATTGCCAGCCCTTAGTGGTGGCTAATCTTAGGATAAGTCGGATTGTAGTTAGCTTAACAATGGAACTAAATGTCTCAGTGAAATCAACTCCAGGTCTTTGATGAAACTCTTTGGCGACGAGGTATGCCTTATATCGGGCAACGGAGCCATCTGGGTTCCGCTTAATTCGAAAGACCCACTTACACCCGATGATGTTTTGTGTATTATGAGTGGGTACTAGATCCCATGTTGAGTTATGGAGGAGGGCATTATATTCCTCACACATGGCGGTATGCCAATGTGGAGATTTTTGGGCTTGAGTGAAGGTGGTGAGTTCAACTGTGGTGGATGAGGAATTCATGATAGCATGGAGGTCAAGGACTTGACGCGGTTTGAAAATATCACTCTTAAAGCATATGGTCATAGGATGGTTGGGGACTACGGGATTGTGAGGTTGGGTTGGCAGAATAAGTGGTTGAGAGTCACTAACACAGGCCGGGTTAGGTGTAGGTACGTCAGTATCACCTGACCGAGAAGGAGATAAAGATAATGGGTGTGTTTCAGAACTAATTACCCCAACATTTGGAGAAGAAAGAGGTGGAGTAGGAATGGAGGGAATGAGTAATTGCTAAACTGGAGGAGTGATATAGTGAGGATCATGAGGGGAGGAACGGGACGATGTCATGGGAGGCTCATCCGGTTGGATCGGAGGTATATTCTAGTGATGAATGGTTAATGAAGTGGTCTGCATGGTAGGAAAGACATGGTTTTGGAAAGGAAAGATTGACTCAATAAAAATAATGTGACGTGATACAAAGACTTTGTGAGTGTGGAGATTATAGCAGCGAAAGACATTATGTTCAAGAGAGTAACCTATAAAGATACAAGGATTAGATCATGATGTTAACTTATGAGAGGCATAAGAATGTAACCATGGATAACATAGATAATCGAATACTCTGAGTTTACGAATATTTGAGGGTTTGTGAAATAGTGTGTCAAAGGGGGACTAGTAATGTAGGACTAACGTATGCATCATATTAATAAGGTAGACGACAGTTTGAAAGTCTGCTGTCTAAAAGTTAGAAGGTACGGAGGCCGATGCAGAAGTATTAGCCTAGTTTCTACTATATGCTTATGCTTACGTTCGACGGAGCCAACAATTTAAGGAGTATGCGGGGGAGACTTGAAGTGTTGAATACTACAAGCGAAGAGATAAGATGTTAAGGCTTAATATTCACCGCCACTATCAGAGTAAACCATTTTGATTGTAGACTGAAAGTGATTTTCGATAAACTTTCGAAAGGTAGGAAAGATGGTGGACACGTCAAATTTATGGTGAAGAGGATATAACCATGTGTACTTAGTGAAATGATCTTAAAAAATAACATAAAATCTGAATTTATCAAAAGACAGGATTAGAGCAAGGACCCAAACATCTGTATAAATAATTTTAAATGGTTTAGAGGAGGAAATGAAAGATGAGCCAAAGGGCTGTCGATGACTTTTATTACTAAGACATGCATCACAATGCGTTATAGAACTATGTGATTTAAAAATAGGAAGAGAGTAACGAGAAAGTAATTTCTGCTTAATAAAGGACGATGGATGACCAAGACGACGATGCCACACATCAACTGGAGCCGCAACGGAAGAATGAACAGTGGGCTAGGTTATTTGTGGAGTTGACGGCCATTCGTAAATGTTACCTCTATTCGGGCCCTGGTCTAAGGATGCCCCCGTGCTCAAAACCTTAACAAGAAAGGAATCATGAAAGAATTCAATTGAAGTATTATTATGTTTATAAAATTGAGAAACAGAAATGAGGTTGCGTTTAATATGAGGGGCACATAAAACATCATCAAGTGTAAATGT
The DNA here is from genome assembly GCF_036884655.1 of Musa acuminata AAA Group. Taxonomy (NCBI): domain Eukaryota; kingdom Viridiplantae; phylum Streptophyta; class Magnoliopsida; order Zingiberales; family Musaceae; genus Musa; species Musa acuminata. The sequence continues at coordinate 12,179,377 of NC_088356.1, read as the reverse complement.
GATATTATTATAAGTAAGCGTTGTGGAACCAATATAAGTTATAGGAAGTCTTTTATCGTCACCGATGATGATATCTTCATCACCGCCATAAGTGTTGTGAAGAGATAAATTCTTAAGATCAGCGGTGATGTGATGGGAGGCGCCAGAGTCGATAATCTAGATGGGCTAGCTAGTTGTTGGAGTAGTTATAAGATTTGTCTGAGGCCAATATGACGGAGTAGGGAGGCAGGGTCGAGATCGACAAACTTTAGCTGAGTGTCCAACTTTATCACACAGTTGGTAGACGACCTATCTTTGTTGGCTTGGTAGGGCAAGATGCCAAGACAGACGATTATTAGAGTTGTCAGTTTGCAAGAAGTTATGATTAAGAGAATAAGAGGGTTTTGCATGGGATCCATAGGATCAAGATGTGTATGGGCCAAACCTTTGGAGATGGTCGGAGGGTACCAAGTGCCCTTCCTCTTAGACTTGTGACTGACTTGAGCTGTGATAGTTGGCCCGAGCGGCTTGTCCTCACACTTCAAATACATCTCATAATCAGTCAATTTGTCATAGAGGTCTTTAAATGATACTAGCGTGCCACGTGCCCGAATTGCAATTGCCAACTCCTTGTAATCATCTCCGAGACCATTAAGGGTATAAATGATGATCTCTTCGTCACATAGGGAATGAATGACCTATCAAAGCCAAATCATCGATGATAACTTTGATATTTTATAGATAATCAGTGATAGTACTTCCCTCTTGTTTGGTCATCATCAGCTTGGACAAAAGACTGAGCTTGTGAGTATGCGAATAATTCACCAAGGTTGTTTATAGTTTAGACCATGCTTCGACAATAGTCCCACAAGAAGATATCAATGGAGCGACGGAACTAATAACTAAGTCTTGAATAGATTAGAGGATGAGACGATATTGATGCAACCATAGTTTATGAGCTGGATTTGGTACTAGATTGGGTTCGTTGGGGATGTGGACCATAGTTGGCGGACAACTAAAGGAGTTGTCAATATAGCCTAGCAAGTCGTAACCAAATAAGAGATTAAAAAATTGAGCCTACAAGGATACATAGTTACCACCCTTTGATAACTTGAAAGGGATTGGCATGACAGCATTGATGGAGATAAGCTCGGTAGGAGAAGGACTAGGAGTCCCTGCAAACATAGTAACTGGAATATCGGAAGAAGATAATGAAGACATCCTAGACATTCTCTTGTCGGATTTTTTTTTTTTTTTTTCTGCTAAAGAGCAGCGGCGGTCTCACAGTGAAGAGAAGTTGAGGGTTTGGAGAGCAGTGGGATTTGAGGAAATAAGAGCCTGTAAGAAGAGCAAGAGCAGATCGCTGCTACTGCGGCTACAGTTGAGGAAGCTGCAGCATATGAGGAAGCTGTAGCATATGAGGAAGCTGTAGTAGATGAGGAAGCTGCAGCGATGCTGTAGCTATGCTAAAGAAATCTACAGCGATTAGGCGTATAGAGGAAGAGCTCCATCGGCCTCAATGCAGAGGTAAGTAGCTACGACAGAGGGAAGCGACTGCTGCTGCTGCTGCTGCAGAGGGAAGTGACTGCTATGGGTCGGGAAGCGGCTGCGGAAGATGTCACAGAATCCTTGGGATTTTAGAGGCTGTGACAGTGAAGGAGGAAGACGCAACAACCACTGTTAAGCGAGGAAGACACCACCGTTGAGGAGGCAGTAGGAGAATGTTTCTCTCCTTGCGCGGCGGCAACAGAGAGTGCCTGCTGTAGGCAGCAAAGTAGGAGAGCGGGCAAAAGGCCGAGGAAAAAGAGAAGTAGTGGATGAGTAGAGCCAAGACGGTGCTCATTAACGCTGGCTCTGAATCCGCATCCCGGTGTGCCATTCATTGTTGTGTCCCAAGAAGCTTCTTCAATAACTCCGCTTGAAGCAACGTGTTGCTGCGGCCGCTTGGCCAACACATGGAGATATAGTAGAGTTGGTGCTGTCGTCGAGGAGGAAATCAATAGCAATGCTCTGTCCTACTTAAATCGTTGGTCGTCATCACCTGTCCCCTTCCAATCTTTTATTAGTAGTGTTGTGTGTAGTAGTGTTGTGTGTCTAGCTTTCAACAGTAGGTCAACAGATCGATCGACCCGACGCACAAGTTGGGCGGACAACTTGATTGGATCGGACTAAACCTCACCGCTTCAAGATATATTTAGTTCAAGAGGAAGAATATCCATAATTGTTTGAGGACATAAACATCAAATCAATCATAATAAAGGACAATAATAGAGAGATCTACTGCCCCTTTTTACTTTTAACTTATTATTGATGGTCCCTTTTTACTATCGAGAATCTTATTTACTGTGCATGCAACTCATCACCCATCCGATGACTCTGTTTGCTATTAACGTTGTTGACGCTCATCGTTGTTATAGACGAAGGGCCACTTGCCGCCTTTTCGCTCGCTATCAACGCCACTCAGATGTCGTTCAACCCGTCCACTTGATGTCATCCTTTGAAGAGGCAGAAGAAAATGAGAAGGGGGAGGAAGAAGGATTAGATGCGGAGGAAGTAGAATCGGGTATTTTTGTTCATTTATCGATGGATAATTTAGAAATATTAAATATTTTGAAAATAAGGTTATAAGTAGTAAAAAGAGGGTTGCGAATATAATTGATTTTAAAAATTTTTAATATTTCAAAAATATCCCTATGTAAATGGATATAAATTTTTTTATCCTTTTTTTCCTTCTTCTCTTGGAGCGACAAGTAGCTTCCAGGAGAAGGCACAATGAGCTAGGGTTTTGTCAAGGTTTCTCTTGAGCAAGATCATCGTAAAAGTTCATGGAGAAGGCGTCATTTTCTATTGAGCAAGGTTTCTGGAATTCGCTTGCGATATTGCTTGAATTCTAACAATCTTGACAATTGATTTTGTTTTGCCCATAACGTAATTTTCTATTTTTGTTTTTCATCGTAACAAATGAAGAAAGAATTGGATAATCTCGAGGACATAGTGGATGCAACACCGGAAGCCTTACCGGAGGTGAAGGTAAAAATAAATAAATAAATAAATAAAAGCACAAGGAGAAAAACTCGAGACTTGAGCGACTAACCGTTGTCACGAGAGAAACTATTGCATCCAGCAACGTTTCTCACAAAAAAAATAAAGGATTATGAAAATAAAAGTATAATCGATAATTAAAGAATTATAAATAGTAAAATTATATTTTATTATTTTTAAAAATATTATTAAAAGGAATGGGACTGCAGTAGCACAAAGGTTGCCGATTGTAACGTTCGGTAACAGAGTCAAATTAAAAGTACAACCGAGGGGCCCATTCGCGACTCTTCCACAGGGTTCGTTTCGGATGCGAAAGCAGGGTCGCTAAGGAACGGGCGATCCGATGCTTCTGGACTCGCTTCTACTCGATTAGGAAGTCATCCCTCCTCTTCCTTCCTCACCGTTGCCATCGCCACACTTTGCTTGGCTGCCAAGAAAAGAAGGGAAGGGATCGCATCCCTTAATTATCGACAAGGGAACCATCACGCATCTCATTACGATTTTCACCAGGCACAAACGAGAGCAGCGGAGGAGAAGGAGCGTCGATGGCTTGGTACTACTACAACAGAAGCAACAACGGAGGAGGAGGAGGGGCGTGGGGGAGGCTGTCGAAGGGGCTGCTACCGCTGCTGGCGCTGCAAGCGGCAAGCGAGTTCCACCGCATCGGCCGAAAGCCCCCCGTCACAGCCGGCCTCCTCCTCGCCAACTCCCTCATCTACCTCCGCCCCGCCTTCGTCGACCGCCTCCTTCCCACCCTTTACGAAGTCTCCTTCAACCCCCATCTCATTCTCAAGGTAAATCTACCGCCTCCATGATTGAATAGAACTTAACATCGGCTTCGCCATGTGATGATCGCGCTCGTGCTATTCCGCAAATTAGGGTTTTTTTTCCCCTCATGCCTCAAATTCTTGGTGCCTCACTTTCCAAGATCTGATATGGTAATGACAGAAAAACACTCTGTCTTTAAGGTTTCTGCAAACTCGATTACCACTCAGTTACACATGAACTAGGGCTTTTCCTTGTACTCTCATTATTCTGGGAAAAATACCCCTCAATTGCCGTATCGTCTCTTCTCTGTTGACATTAGGTACCATAGCATATTACCATCAGAACTGGAATAGGTTCTCTTCTAGTGTGCTAAGGGTCACCATCCATGATGTTTATAGGAATTGACTATTCACTTGTGAAGAGATATACAGGCTTACACAATATGCAAAGATGCTATAAGCATTATTAGAATGAGATATTTGAGGCTCAGATATAAGACTGGTGTGTGACATACCAAAATATTAGATCATACCAAGTTTGTGGTACTGACCTGAAGTTGTACTCATAGTGCAGTTTCAAGTTGTGCTAGTATGCCTTATACACAACAGTTTACGATTTTGCATCTGATATGAAGTTTGTACAAAGTTTTCATGAATATGCTGATATAAGATTTTACTAAATTCAATTGGAAAAACCTACTAAATTGTAGCCCTCATGTTGTAGCTGCAGTTAGTAATGAAATCTGAAACACGGGTTTTAACTTTCCCGTCTTGAGATATTCTTTTCCATTGTTAAGAAACTTGTCTTCCTTTCTAAATATGTATCTTCTTGTGCAGCATGGTGATCTGAAGCGATTCTTCTTATCACCATTTTATCATGTAGGTGATGCGCACCTATTCTACAACATGACCTCACTGTTGTGGAAGGGGATCCAGCTTGAAACTTCGATGGGTAGTCCTCGGTTTGCATCCATGGTAGCAGCATTGCTTTGCATGTCACAGGGCATCACACTAGTTCTGGCTAGAAGTTTACTCCTTTTCTTCGATTATGAGGCAGCATACTACAATCAGTTTTCTGTTGGGTTTTCTGGTGTTCTATTTGCCATGAAGGTTGTGCTGAATGCACATTCCGACGAGTATGCTTATCTACATGGAATTGTAGTCCCAGCACGTCATGCTGCATGGGCGGAGTTGATTCTTATCCAACTTTTTGTGCCAGGGGTGTCTTTCCTCGGTCACCTGGGTGGGATATTAGCTGGTCTTTTGTATCTCCATTTGAGAGGTTCATATACAGCGGTAGATCCACTGACTGTGTTCATCAAGAAAGCGTTTGATTTTGTGAGCTGGCCTGTAAGGGTCATCCGGCGCTTTCTGAGTTTCCAGCGGCCCCGTACATCAGGTAGAGGAAGAGTTGGAAGCAGCCAAGCTACAGCGGTTCCATCTGGCATCTGGAGATGTCCGACATGTACTTACGATAACTCGTCTAGGGTAGATATATGTGAGATGTGCAGCACAGCTCGTAGGGGCAGTGGCTTCACACCATTGCGCCAATATAACCGAACGGGTGACCTGTCGACTGAAGAAGTTCGTCGCCGGCGGATTGAAAGATTTGGTGGGTGAGTCTGGATTTGCTGATGTGGCAGGGAGGCTGGTGGCTGGTTATTAGTTGCACATAATACATCGCATTCATAATTCTAGTCGGTTCCTGCATCAAAGTTCCAAGGCCATAGAAGAAACATTGAGGTCAGCTTATATGGTTCTATTTTTGTGTCTCCAAAACCAACTTGTGTTTGGCTGATCCAGGTATTGAGCAGATTGGAACTTTGTAAATAAAGATGAAATAGGAAAAACCTTGATTGAATTTTCATGTGGTACATTTATGTAGCTGGACGGTCTGAAGAAGGGAGACATGAACACGGATCCTATTCAAAAAGATTTTATTGGTTTTCTTCCTGTTATGCTCAATGTTTGGAGATTAATGATTATTCACTTGGGTTCTCATATCAGATAATAATTTTTTTATGATCAGGAACTTTTATATTTCTCTTGACATTTCTTCATTTCTTCATTTCTTCTGTTCACAAGAGGCGATTGACTATACCTATGTATATAAATGTCGGTTTACGGTTTTTTTGTAACAATTAAGACAGTGTTGACACTCAGATGACCTTACGATGTATGTGTTAGAGAGAGGAGGGGTTGAGAACTACGAAATGTCCCTAAACGATGGTATATGAACATGTAAAGATATAGTCATTCTCATCGATCGTCAAATCCCTAACATTAATCCCAAATGATCGATCGGCCGATTGAATCCTCAAGCAGATCAAACTATTTCTAATCGGACTCCCTCCACCGATCCGATCCAATCCGGAAGAGATCCAATAGCTATCGAGAAACCCCCATCCCGCCCAATCTACGAGATCAACATGACGACAACAAGAAGAGGGGTTGGGGCGGGAGTCTTATCTGAGAGGGGACATTGCAGCTTCCTTGCGTAGAAGGTCGGTCTACTGGACGAGGGGTTTCGGGAAGAGGCAGTGATTGGGTGCTGCTGTTAAGAATTTATTATTTTTTATTAATAAAAAAAATTAAAGTGATCCAATTAAAGTAAAATTATTTGACTAAGAAATATAATTATTATTATAAAAATTAATTATGTGAATACTATCAGCCATATTTCTAACTTAATGACGAGATAAATTAAGAATATGAAACTTTTGAAGCATAATTATAAATTCATCAATTATGGATATAATTATAATTGTAGATTCATTAGTTATGACTATAAATAAGGTTATGATCCCCGGTTGCAGTATGGAATGAAGCTTTTCTTCACTCGTGAACGAGAAATCTAAAGTTCTTAAGGATACTTGCAATTGGAAGACCAAATCACTAATTAATTCAAAAAAAATACTCTAATGGATTCATTAGGTATGCTTCCATATTAATATATTTCTTAATTGTTATAGGATTTCATGCATATTATAATGGATTTAATAAGTTTTTGAAAATATTCTTAATCTATTATTTTGGATCTATAAAGCTTGTTTTGAATCAAAATTTTCTATAAAATAATTGTTTGATCCATATTTGATATGTTAAAGAACCCAACACCTGCTCCTTCTCGTTCCTATTCTTCTTCTTCCTTCTCTTTGGGTTCTTGCCTTCGATGCTCTCTAACTTCGGGATGGGGCGAAGGGGCAGGTACTTTGCCCTTTTTCTCGATCTCGTTTCGACGAAATCATCTTCGCTTCCATCATTCTCTAGATCCCTCTCGTTTGGGTTTTCTCTTGTGGTCAGGCATCAGATCAAATTTACTTCTTTTATAAATGTTCAAATATTTTTTCTCCTTTTAATAGAAATAAAAGATACAATAATAAAAAAAAATACTGGATATGAGGCATAGATATGATAAACACAAAGGAGTCATATGAAATAAACAGATCTCAAGTTGTGAATATCAAGATCTCAAGTGAGATTTATTTAGATAAATTTTTTTAGTAAATAACAAAAAGATTCATAAAATAATAAATAATAAAATATTTTGATTCATATAAAATAAATCTCAACTTATAAATGTCAAGATCATGATTTGTTTGTATAAATCTCCTCTTTAGTAAATAGTAAAAAGAAGAAATCTTAGAAGATAAAAAAGGATTTTGATTCCAATAAAAGATATCAAAAGTCAAGAAATCAAGAGAAAGTTCATGATTCAAATTCAATTTGTTAAATCCAAAGTCATCATCAAAATCACTTTTCTTACATTTTGAAAATTCATTGAAAGCAACTTAGATAGATTCCTATAAGATTAAAAATAGTTAAAATTCTTTAGTTCCAATTTGTATGATTGATTTTATACTAGCATGCTCTAGCCTTCCATACAAAAGCCATGCATCATCAAAAAACAATCTTTATCATAAAAATCATCAAGATCAATCGTAAACCATCTTCAATTAAAAGATTTATTACCAATAATTCTAATTCAAATAGTATTTCTTTTATTATTATTATTGTTTCGACTAGTGAGCTTTGTGAAGTGTGTTGGATCTCTGGTTATATGTCTTGAGTATACATTATTAAGAGATTAATTTTTGCTCATAGCTTTCAATTGTAAAGATGTCTACAAGAAAGGTGGATTTGTTCTAGGTACCCATTTAACTTTCGGTCTCTCATGGTTAGATCTATCTATTTTGTCTTTTGGCATTAAGTTATTTATAGTTCATTTAGGAACCCAAACTAATTTTTGAGAGCTATATTTTTTAAATGAGCATTCATAAGCATAATGACCACATCTACCACAAAAGTTACACTTAATTTTAGGAATAACATGCAACGTAGGTCCTTTAACAAATATAGTCAGCTTTAGTTGAGTGTTACTACTCCCAAAGCTGATTCCTTCTTTTCTATGTACATGACCTTTGTCGATCATGTTTAATGATTTGTTTCTAATTTTAAATTTTTCTAAAGTTTATTATAATACTATATTTTCTTTCTTAAGTGAATCTAACTACATTAAGTAATTCATTATAAGATGAAAAGGATTCGTTTGAGTCACTTACCTCATCATTGAGGCCCATTAGAGCGTAGTTTGTCATCTCATCTTCATTGGTTTGCTCCTTGCCTTCGGATGTACTCTATTCGTCCCGAGTCGCTTTAAGTGTTTTCTTCTTCTTTTGTGTGAGCATCTTCTTCAATTGCAGACATTCGCTTTTAAAGTGGCCCGGCCTTTTGCATTTATAGTAAGTTATTGTATCCTTTTTAAGTTTGTTTTTATTTTTTGATTATTGTTTTATGAATTTTTTAAATTTTCTTGTGAGGAGTTCAAAGTCATTATCGTCACTTGAGCTTTCGCTTGAGTAGTCTTCTTTAATTCTAAGTGTCATATCCTTTATATTCTTTGGAATATTGTTCTCATACTCATCATGTACCTTACATATCGTTTTATAGGTTATTAATGATCCTATGAGTTCTTCAAGAGGAAAACAGTTCAAGTCCTTTGTTTCTTGAATAACAATTACTTTTGGATCCTAATTTTTAGGAAAGATCATAAAATTTTATTAACAAGTTTAAGGTTAGTAAAACTCTTACTAAGTGCTTTCAAACTATTGACAATATTCGTAAAACATGTATATATGTCACCAATGGTTTCGCTTGACTTCATTCGAAATAATTCAAAACTATGCATCAAAAGATTGATCTTAGATTCTTTTACTATACTTGTGCCTTTGTGTATAACTTTAAGTGTGTGTCAAATATCATGTGCAGTTTCACAAGTCGAAGTACGATTAAACTTATTTTTATCCAAAGCACAAATTAAAGCATTCATAGCTTTAGCATTTAACGAAAATATTTTCTTCTCAAAATCATTTCATTCATTCATTGGTTTAGAGGGTTTTTGAAAACCAAATTCAACGATATTCCATAAATTGAAATCCATAGAAAGCAAGAAAACTCTCACTCGTGTTTTCCAATATGTGTAGTTTGTCCCATTGAACATAGGAGGACGAGTGATAAAGAACTCTCTTGATTGCCGACAAAAACCATTTAATATCTCTTGGGTGTTAAACCAAATGAGAGAAACTTGACTCTGATATAAACTGTTAAGACCGTAATTGACACTAAGAGGGGGGGAGTGGATTAGTGCTTTTGTAAAATTTTATCAATTTAAAAAACTCCGTCCGATCAAAGTTGTATCGGAAAGATGTTTAACTTACAACGTGTGTAAAAATAATGAGCAAGTAAATCAGTAAGTAATATGAATGAAAAGCATAAATAAAAATACAAACTGATTTATAGTGGTTCGGTCGTCTCAACCTATGTCCACTCCCAATTCCTCTTTACTCGAGGCCACCGGCTTTCACTATTAATCTTCTTTCAATGGGCGAAGATCAACTACCCTCTTTACAACTCTTTCTCATTTTCATAGGCTTAGGATAAAACCTTCACACCTCTCTTTTACACAAGACCCCACTCCTCCCTTAGAAAACTTCTAACTCTAGGAGGAAGATACTCTAAACCTTAAAAAAGATTATTACACTTTTTCTTTAAGGAATTTTCTCCCCTTTCTACTATTTTTCTTACTTACCCAAGCAGAAATAATTGGGGTATTTATAGACCCCAAATGACTTCAAAAATAAAGCCAAAAAAGGTCTTATCTTAGATTTCTAGGGTATCAGTGGTACCACTACCTACAGCACTACCAATTGACGGTACCATCGCTTGACACATGGGAGATGGTGTAGTGGCAGTACTACCACCAATTTGGGTGGTACAATCACTTGACACTGGCGGTACCACCGTGGGGTCTTTCAAAAAACGTACACTTCGTATGTTCTAGCTTATAGACGGTTCCACCGCTTGACCTAACTGTGGGTCACTTAATGGGTCTCCCAATGGGCCTAAATCAGCCCCAAATCAAGCCCAATGAGCCCTAATTGAGTTATCATGGTTACACCCAAAACTAACTCAATTAAGACCTAAACTACTTCGATCTAGACACACTCGATTACAAGCATAAATCCTATGTTGTTTGACATGTCATTGGTTCATCTGATGCTTCATCCGATCATTTGGTGCATCGTCTTCTTATTCGGCGTATTGTTCGATCCATTAGCATATTGACCTCCTGCAACATCCGATATTTTTTGGCGCAATATCCGATCCTTTTAGCTTGATGTATGAACTGACCTCCTATAACATTCAATCTTCTTGGCGTAATGTCCTTGTATATAAGTATATAGTCTTTCATCTCCTATAGATATCTAATTATTTTCTTTATATCTTTTTAATATTTCATTCGGAGTTGCTATGATATTTATCCAACATTCTAATTATAAAATTTATATCTAGTACATATTTGATTCCTTTCTAAATTTCTTAGGATGCTAGCTTTGATCAAATTTTTTACCTCTGCTAATATATGTATCATTAGTTGTATAAAGTTGTATACTAAATATTTTTAATATTCTTTTTTACCTCATGTAAAATGTGTATAATTAGTTGTATAGAATTATATACTAAATCTCTTTAATACTTAATCAATATATTCTTTCTAAGAGCGTTCTAGCAATTCTTAATATATATCCTTGAATATCTCAATACCAATAATATAGCATATCTTATTTATATCAATCATATTAAAATTCTAAGTGAGAAATATCTTAATTTTGTATAATAAATCAAGATAAGTAAAATATTATCTATATATAAAACCAATATAATAATCTTGCTCCCATTAACTTTCGGATATTTTATAATATTTTCATTATTTTTCATGGCTTGTGAAACTGATAAGTCATCCCTTTTGATTTTTATATCATAATATAATTCTTATAGATATATCAAATACTCACAAGAATATGTCTCATTTCCTTTAGGGGTCTTTTTAAAACTGAAACAAGAATCATATATTGTCCGTCATGTCATTGGTTCATTCAGCGTTTCGTTCGAACATTTAGTGCATCGTCCTCTCGATCGGTGTATTATCCAATTCATCGACATATTGACCTCCCGTAACATCCGTGTCTACTTATCGTAGTTAATCCTATATCACTTATCTCAACATATGGATTAGATTATTAATTCACCAATTGAAGTCATCATTAAAATTTGAGATTCAACATGACTAACTTCGATCATGGAAAGATAAATCGATTGAAGCAAGAAGAATCAGACGTTGGGCCAGAGTGTAATAAGTCAGAAGATTGGACATCAGGCCAAAGGACTAGTCGACGTGCCGGAAGGACTTTGTGCCATAAAATCCTTACCAGATTCCTTTTCTCAGTTCATAATGAATTTTAATATAAATAAGCTTGAGATGACTCTCCCTGAGCTCTTTAATATGTTGAGGGAGGCAGAGATCACCATAAAGAAAGAGAAGCCAATTCTCTATGCTGGTGAGACTAGAAAGAAAAGAAAGGTAGAAAAGTCCCCTAAGAAGGGTAAGGGCAAGGGCAGATCGGACAAAGCAAATATTGCTAAGAAAGACCTAGCAAAGTGTTAGGATCGAGTCGGCACTAAGAGAGGGGGGGGGAGGGGGGTGAATTAGTACGTACGTAAAAATTACGTCGAGTCAAAAATCTTTGTACGATAAAACCATATCAAGGAGTGTTTAAATTTAAAAATATTCGTAACAGTGTGTAGTTAAAGCAATGAAGAAGTAAAGCAGTTTGCAATAAAAGTAAACAACAAAACAGAAATGCAAACCGATTTATAGTAGTTCGGTCATCGTGACCTACGTCTACTCCCGATTCCTCTTCACTCGAGGCCACCGGCTTCCACTATCTATCTTCTTTCTAATGGGTGAAGATCAACTATCCTTACACTCTTTTTCTTTTTCACAAGTTCAGGAGAGAACCTTTACACTCCTCTTTTACAAGTGTTCCCTCACACACCTCCCTTAGGACTATCATTAAGCTCTTGGAGGAGGGACTATATACTTAAAAAAGTTTTACAACCTTAGAATCATAGAGTTTTTGCTCTCTTTTCATATGTATTCTAAATAGGAATTTGTAGGGTATTTATAGACCCTAAATGACTTCAAAACTTGGAGCCAAAATTCAAATCCCTGAGTTTTTAGGGCACAAGCGGTACTACCACCCAGTCTGGTGGTACCAACGCCTGACATACTGATACTAGGCAGTACCACTGCTTGACAGCATGAAAAAGTGTGTTCTTGACTTTTCCAGCTCATGGGTGGTTCCACCTAACCTTGGGTGACCGAATGAGTCTTCCACTTGGCCCAAAACAGTCCCAACTAAGGCCCAATGGGCTCCTAACTGAGTTGAAATGGTTACACCCGAAACTAACTCAATTATGACATAAACTAACTCGATCTAGACAAATTATTACAAAGCATGAATCATCTATTCTCCAGCATGTCATTGGTTCTTTCGATGCTTCGTCCGATCCTTCGGCGCATCGTCCTCTCTTTCGTCGTATTGTCCAATCAGCATATGAACACCCACAACTTCCGATCTCCTTGGCGCAATGTCTGATTCTTCAGCCTGATGCATGAACTCATGGCATGAAGCCTTCTAGCGACACGTCGATTGTTCCTCCGATCTGACATCCAATCTTCTGACATATTCAATTTCGGCCCAACTTCAGTGGCCTCAATAGAGGAGGAATCGAGAGTGGATGTAGGTTGACCGAACCACTATAAATTTGGTGTGCATTCTCTTTTGCTCTTCATTATTGTTGTTCTATGTTTTTAATTGCTTATTACATTTACTTCAAGTGAAACATACTTTCGATATCAATTCTGATACAGGTTTCATCGAATCAAACTTTTTAAAATCATTGAAGTTTTCTGAATCAATGAAAATTTTAACATAAGCACTAACTCACCCCCCCCTCTCTTAGTGCCAACTCGATCCTAATAGTTGGTATCAAAGCCAAGTTTTTCTTGTTTAGTTTTGTTGAATCTCGTATTTTGATGATGAAACTACTTGATATATGTTTATGATTTAATCTGCGTTTTGAGTGACGCAGGATGCTTCGATCTGGATGAGACAATTAAAGCTGGAAAATCATGTTATGCCGGAGGAACATGTCAGAAGATTGCGCGGCGGGCCGGTGGATCGGTCGACGTATCGACAGAAGGCTTCGGGCCGTGGACTCGGGCAACGGACCAAGAAGAGCGGGTATTGTGTCAAGGATATCGGAGTTGCGGAGTCAACTGGCCGATTGGGCAATAGGCTGCAGGAAAGGACGATGCACCGAAGAATCGGACGAAGCGTCGAGGGACCAATGACATGCCGGACAACGTGATTAATGCTTAGGATTAATTGTCTCGATCGAAGTTTTTGTTTTACATGTGCAGGATTATCTACGATGAAAGTTAGACAAGCAGCAGGAGTTGCGCCGGAGTCAAGTTCATGATCACGTTGGGAGTTCGAGAGTTCGACGGAAGTTCGGACGGTCGTCGGAGGTTCTGCGAGAACAGATCCGAGAAGTCCAGAAGCTTGCCAAGCGAAGCTCGTCGGAACTCGCCAAGTGGATCATCGCAAAGTCCAGGAGTTTGCCGGAAGTCCGCAGGAGCATCACCGAGGGTTCATCGGATGATCGACGGAAGTTCGCCGGAAACTCGCCGGAAGAAGCGATTGACGCACCGAAGCAAAGCTGCAGAAATTGTCTTAGATCTAATCGTAGTTAGCACGTTGATTAAGTTGGAAAATGGGAGGTGATCCCATTAGCTTAATCTTGGGGCAATTGGGCCCCTGAAAGACTGAAATTGGGCCGAATGGAGCTAACCATTCGGACCCTGATTGCACCAGGAGGTGCAACCGCCTAGGCCAGGAGGTGGCACCGCCTGGGCTAAGCCTCCCAGCGAGACTGGGCGATGCAACCTCCCCAGCCAGGAGGTGGCACCGCCTGAGCTCAGTCTTCGAGCTAGACTGGGCGGTGCAACCTCCCTGACAGAGAGGTGGCACCGCCTGAGCTCAGTCTTCGAGCTCTGGCAGAGAGGTGCAACCGCCTCAGTCAAGAGGTGGCACCGCCTGGGGCTCAGTCTCCGAGCCAGACTCAGGAGGTGCAACCGCCCCTGACAGAGAGGTGCAACCGCCTGGGCTCAGTCCTCGAGCTCTGCCAGGCGGTGCAACCTCTCCAGTCAGGAGGTGCAACCGCCTAATCCCGGAATTCCGGGATTTGATCGTTTTGAGCTCCAAATTTGAACTGGGTTGGGGCCTATAAATACCCCACCCATTCAGCACTGAAAGCATAGAACACACACTCGAAATCTTGCTATCTTTCTGTGTTTCTTAGAGCTCAAAACTGCTAGTTCTCCTCTTTTTATTCTTCAAGTTTGAGTTGTAAAGAGAGGAGAGAAAACTTCTGTAAGGGTTGTCTCCTAAGCCCGTCAAAAGGAGTAAATCTGTAAGAGGGTAGTTGGCCTTCGCCTATTGAAGGAAGGCTTCTAGTTAACGTCGGTGACCTCGTCGGTGGAGGAAGCCAAAAGTGGAGTAGGTCAAGACTGACCGAACCACTCTAAATCTCTGGTTTGCGTTTATTTTGAGCACTTTATAATTACTGCAAACCTCCTACATAGCTACTGCTCTCTACGCCTTTACGAACAAGTTTATAAGTGCTGATCTTTCCGAATCTGCATTCAGACGTAAATCGGTGTTTTCATACATTACAGTTTACATTTACGTTTTGATTCTGCAAAACTATCTTCTGCGCTTTTACGAACGAAGTTTCTAAGTTCAGATCCCTTTAAAACTGTGTTTTAGATGTAAACTACTTTTAAACGTAAAACTACGTTTAGACGTAAAACTGCGTTTAGACGCAAACTGCGTTTAGACGTAAAACTACGTTTAGACGTAAAACTACGTTTAAACGCAAACTGCGTTTAGACGTAAAACTGTGTTTAGACGTAAAACTGCGTTTAGACTCAAACTGCACTGCGCTTAGACGCAATCTGATCTTAGACGCAAACTGCGCTTAGACGCAAACTGCGCTTAGACGCAATCTGCATTTAGATGCAAACTGCATTTGGACGTAAACTGCGTAAACTGCGCTTAGACGCAAACTGTGTTTAGACATAAACTGCACTTAATCATAAGTATTCTTAGAATTGGCTTTTGCATCAAAATAGTTTTTATCAAACGAACGTAGCTTTCATTTTTTAATCGCTGAAAGATTTCCGCTGCACTAATTCACCCCCCCCCTCTTAGTGCTCTCGATCCTAACAATTGGTATCAGAGCGGGGTATTTCTCATTTCGGATTTACACCCGAGAGAAATGGATCTTCAAGAGGGCTTTTCGGTCTTTCGTCCACCGTTCTTTAACGGATTGGACTACACTTATTGGAAAACTCGAATGAGAGTTTTCTTGATTTCTCTAAATTTGGATTTATGGAATATCGTTGAAAACGGTTTTCAACTTCCCTCTAAACCGATGAACGAATGGTCAGATTTAGAGAAGAAGTATTTTTCTTTAAACGCAAAGGCTATGAATGCCTTATTTTGCGCTTTGGACAAAAATGAGTTCAATCGGGTTTCTTTGTGCGAAACGGCTTTCGATATTTGGCGCACTCTTGAAATCACACATGAGGGAACTAGTAGAGTCAAAGACTCGAAAGTTAATATTTTACTACATGATTTCGAGCTTTTTCATATGAAACCAAGCGAAACCGTTGTTGACATGTACACTCGTTTTACGGATGTCGTCAATGGTTTAAAATCACTTGGTAAAAGCTTTTCGGATTTTGAACTCGTTAACAAAGTTTTGCGCTCACTTTCTAAAACTTGGGATTCAAAAGTAACTGTTATTCAAGAATCGAAAAACTTGAACCAATTTCCACTTGAAGAACTAATTGGTTCATTGATCACATATGAAATGACGTGCAATGCACGTGAAGAACTTGAGAACCACCTTCCAAAGAACAGGAAGGATTTGGGACATAGAACATTTGAAGACCACTCGAGCATAAGCTCAAGTGATGGTGAACTTAAACTACAAATGAAACAAAAATTAAAAAGTAAAAAGAACGAAACTACTTGCTTTGAACGCAAGAAGAAGAACAAAAATTGGGATGAATCGAGCTCCTCGGAAGACGAGGAGAAAATCAACAAAGGCGAGGTGGCAAACTACGCCTTTACGCCTTTCGACGCTGAGGTAATCAAAATGCCTTTAATTTACTTCGAAATTACATGATGTTTTTCATGATGCATTTTTCTTTTTCTTTTCTTGAAAATTACATTTTTAATAATTTAATAATAAAAATGCAAAAATATGATCATGCTTGTAATTTTGAAAATGATAATGAAAATTGCATGTCTTATGTTAATGCAAGATAGAAATCTAATGATTGTACACCTAGTGAGATTAAATCTTATTTATGTGCTTGAGAAGCAAGAATGTATATTTTGATGATTTTCATATTGCTTTTCAATGACGATACATGGCTTTTGTCTGGAAGGCTTGATATTTTTCATTGTCTTTGTTTGTTAAATATGATGTATGATTTTGACATAAGAATAAAGATTTGAGATTTTAAAGTTATACATGATGATTTTTGTGATTGATGGTTTTATGATGAAATTCATTTCACGATCCTAAACGTTGATGCATGTTTTCATTTGACATAAATGAAAAGGCATGCTAACATGAAATCGATCATTTAAGATGAAACACTTAAAAAAAAAAAAAGGGGGAGAAATATATGAATTGATGCTATAAACACTATGCTATGATTATCCCATGCTTGCATCACCAAGAAATATATGATTGCTATCATTGCTATAT
This sequence comes from Musa acuminata AAA Group, assembly GCF_036884655.1. NCBI lineage: Eukaryota > Viridiplantae > Streptophyta > Magnoliopsida > Zingiberales > Musaceae > Musa > Musa acuminata. The sequence continues at coordinate 12,162,338 of NC_088356.1, read as the reverse complement.
GCCCTGTATCAAGATATCAAACAAAAATTTGCATCATACGAGCTGATATCTTACCATGTGATGCAATGCTACACTTGCTAAAATATTCGAAATGTGTACATCATGCCTTGTATCAAGATATCAAACAAAATCTTGTTTCACAGTTTTACGCATTGATATCTTACCATATGATGAAATGCTACAATTGATGAACACTTGAAATGTAATCCTCTATCTTATTGATTTTTCAATAAATCTATGCTTGTCATACATGAATTTATTGAATGTAATTTTGAGAATGATTTCAGATTTGACAAATGCTTGATTCATATTTACGACATAAGATACACTTTAAATATGAATCATGCATCAATCATGTTAAATGCTTCAATCATTTTCTATCTCTAGAGTTCTCGATTTTGATGAAATACAAGTGATAAATTCATTTATGATATCTTGTAAATCACTTGAATTATGAATGAGTTTTTTTTTATGATGTGTTAAAAGAATCACTTAAAAAGAAAATGCTTTTCCCATCTTATCGAGATTAATGATTTCATGATATTGTGTGAATCTCGAAATTGATTTTGATGAAATAGTAATAACGTTATTCATGCTATGAATCTTAAAAATGATAATATGCTTCATGTGATAATATGAATACATGAAACACTTATGATATTCTGTGTATTCATAAAATATTTATCTCATCATCCAATAACTCTTCTTGATATTGCTTATGAGATGAAATGAAATAATGCATGAAATACAAATGAGGAGTCAATGATCATGCATAATATGATGTAATGAATTCTGACATTTAGATACCATCGTTTGAATATCTATGATTATGTTGCCAAAATGATATATCATGAATGCTTGAATATCATATTTGATATGCTCATGATGATGATTGATTTTTCGGTATCGTGCATAAAAAAAAATGAAATGTAATGTTAATGAATTTGTGATGCACAAATAAGAATGATTACTTACCTTTGTCATGATTTAGAAATTGATGTAAAGGGTTTTTCCCTTCTTTTTGACAATGACAAAGGGGGAGATAGATTGCTAGCACAATTCAAGAAAAAGGCAAAAATTACAAAAGAGAAGAAATTGCTATCTTGAACATCACCGATAATTGCTAGCTTGAAATGTCAAGAAAATGAAAAACTTGTTTATTTTCTTGCACATCTAAAGAGAAGATGCAAATGTAACACTTGCCAAATTGTTTGCTTGCCTCATGTAAAACATTATCTCTTGCTAGTTTGGCATTTTGCTAGCTTGCACTTTGCAACGAAAGCAAAAATGACACTTCTCAAAAGAGAAGAAAGAGCTTGTTATCTTGAACATCACAAGCTTGCCAAACAAAAAATGCAAAAGTGCTATCTTGCCTATCTCAAGAAGCAAAACTTGCATATCGTAAAAATTTGCTAGCTTGCAACTTGCATATTTCAAGAAGCAAGAGTTGCCCTCTTGAACATCTCTAAATTGCTAGCTTGCAAGTTCTAAAATGTTGCAACATTGCTAGCTTGCATAAAAGTGCTATCTTTTATGCTGTAAAACTTGCATATCTAAAACTTGATAGCTTGAATGTTCTAAGCATGATGTAACATTTGCTAAATTTTCTGGCTTCAAAACTGCATGATGATAAAACTTGATATTATGTTTTTCATGCAATGAGTTAAAACTTACATCACAAACACTTGATTGTGGTACTTCTCCTTTTTGTTGATGACAAAGGGGGAGAAGTATGTTGATGACATCACATGTTATGCATAAGTTTATGATGATATGTTGTTTGGATTTTTGAATCCAAAAGTTTCTATCAATATGGCATATTGATAGGGGGAGTTTGTTTAAACTCTGGGAGTTAAGGTTAACTCCGTTTATGATGGCATGTTGCTTAGATTTTTGAATCTAAGAGTTTCTATCAATAAGGCATATTGATAGGGGGAGTTTGTTTAAACTCCGGGAGTTAAGTTTAACTCCGTCATCAAGTAGTTGTCATCATAAAAAAGGGGGAGATTGTTGAATCTCGTATTTTGATGATGAAACTACTTGATATATGTTTATGATTTAATCTGCGTTTTGAGTGACGCAGGATGCTTCGATCTGGATGAGACAATTAAAGCTGAAAAATCATGTTGTGCCGGAGGAACATGTCAGAAGATTGGGCGTCGGGCCGGTGGATCGGTCGACGTATCGACAGAAGGCTTCGGGCCGTGGACTCGGGCATCGGGCCAAGAAGAGCGGGTATTGTGTCAAGGATATCGGAGTTGCGGAGTCAACTGGCCGATTGGGCAATAGGCTGCAGGAAAGGACGATGCGCCGAAGAATCGGACGAAGCGTCGAGGGACCAATGACATGCCGGACAACGTGATTAATGCTTAGGATTAATTGTCTCGATCGAAGTTTTTGTTTACATGTGCAGGATTATCTACGATGAAAGTTAGACAAGCAGTAGGAGTTGCGCCGGAGTCAAGTTCATGATCACGTTGGGAGTTCGAGAGTTCGACGGAAGTTCGGACGGTCGTCGGAGGTTCTGCGAGAACAGATCCGAGAAGTCCAGAAGCTTGCCAAGCGAAGCTCGTCGGAACTCGCCAAGTGGATCGTCGCAAAGTCCAGGAGTTTGCCGGAAGTCCACAGGAGCATCACCGAGGGTTCATCGGATGATCGACGGAAGTTCGCTGGAAACTCGCCGGAAGAAGCGATTGACGCACCGAAGCAAAGCTGCAGAAATTGTCTTAGATCTAATCGTAGTTAGCACGTTGATTAAGTTGGAAAATGGGAGGTGATCCCATTAGCTTAATCTTGGGGCAATTGGTCCCCTGAAAGACTGAAATTGGGCCGAATGGAGCTAACCATTCGGACCCTGATTGCACCAGGAGGTGCAACCGCCTAGGCCAGGAGGTGGCACCGCCTGGGCTAAGCCTCCCAGCGAGACTGGGCAGTGCAACCACCCCAGCCAGGAGGTGGCACCGCCTGAGCTCAGTCTTCGAGCTAGACTGGGCGGTGCAACCTCCCTGACAGAGAGGTGGCACCGCTTGAGCTCAGTCTTCGAGCTTTGGCAGAGAGGTGCAACCGCCTCAGTCAAGAGGTGGCACCGCCTGGGGCTCAGTCTCCGAGCCAGACTCAGGAGGTGCAACCGCCCCTGACAGAGAGGTGCAACCGCCTGGGCTCAGTCCTCGAGCTCTGCTAGGCGGTGCAACCTCTCCAGTCAGGAGGTGCAACCGCCTGATCCCGGAATTCCGGGATTTGATCGTTTTGAGCTCCAAATTTGAACTGGGTTGGGGCCTATAAATACCCCACCCATTCAGCACTAAAAGCATAGAACACACACTCGAAATCTTGCTATCTTTCTGTGTTTCTTAGAGCTCAAAACTGCTAGTTCTCCTCTTTCTATTCTTCAAGTTTGAGTTGTAAAGAGAGGAGAGAAAACTTCTGTAAGGGTTGTCTCCTAAGCCCGTCAAAAGGAGTGAATCTGTAAGAGGGTAGTTGGCCTTCGCCTATTGAAGGAAGGCTTCTAGTTGACGTCGGTGACCTCGTCGGTGGAGGAAGCCAAAAGTGGAGTAGGTCAAGACTGACCGAACCACTCTAAATCTCTGGTTTGCGTTTATTTTGAGCACTTTATAATTACTACAAACCTCCTACATAGCTACTACTCTCTGCGCCTTTACAAACAAGTTTATAAGTGCTGATCTTTCCGAATCTGCATTCAGACGTAAATCGGTGTTTTTATACATTACAGTTTACGTTTACGTTTTGATTCTGCAAAACTGTCTTTTGCGCTTTTACGAACGAAGTTTCTAAGTTCAGATCCCTTTAAAACTGTGTTTTAGATGTAAACTACTTTTAAACGTAAAACTACGTTTAGACGTAAAACTACGTTTAGACGCAAACTGCGTTTAGACGTAAAACTACGTTTAAACGCAAACTGCGTTTAGACGTAAAACTACGTTTAGACGTAAAACTGCGTTTAGACGTAAAATTGCGTTTAGACTCAAACTGCACTGCGCTTAGACGCAATCTAATCTTAGACGCAAACTGCGCTTAGACGCAAACTGCGCTTAGACGCAATCTGCATTTAGACGCAAACTGCATTTGGACGTAAACTGCGTAAACTGCGCTTAGACGCAAACTGTGTTTAGACATAAACTGCAGTTAATCATAAGTATTCTTAGAATCGGCTTTTGCATCAAAATAGTTTTTATCAAACGAACGCAGCTTTCGTTTTTTAATCGCTGAAAGATTTCCGCTGCACTAATTCACCCCCCCCTCCTTAGTGCTCTCGATCCTAACAAGTTTAACACCCAAGAGAAATATTTTTTCCCGGCCATCATGAGGATCTTTCTATTACTCATCCTCCTATGTTCAATGGGATAGACTACATGTTGGGAAATCATTGGGGGTGACATTATATGCGCAGCGGAAGAACAAGAAAACAAAAATCCCCGATTCCCAAAAAAGATGTTCGTCATCGTGTGAAGATTGGTGCGCAAAAAATCCGCAAAACATAAAACTGCGTATAGAGATTGTGTTACCTAGGGAGATCGTATATCCCTGTTTCCTTGCAGATCCTTAGGAGAGGGTGAAGGAGGTCAAGCGTCCTCCTCTCTAGCGGTGATCCACACAGCAGGGTTGCGACGATGCTCCTCAAAACTACAGGCATACTCTGAGGTGGAGAGGGAGAGGAGAATATGAAAGGCAAGCAAAGACTCTAGCCTATGAGGCTGTGAATCCCTCCTATTTATAGAGATCCCGTGTCAAACCCTAATGGGTCCTTCCCTAGTGGGTATTGGATCTGCATCCAATAAGACAAGGGCTCCGTCGGATATCTCATATCCGAACCTCTACTCATCGCAATGCCTACCATATGTGTGTGACCCTCTAGGCCCAATATCAAGCTGGCCGTGAGTCATACCTGTCAGAACTCCTTCTAACTCAGTGAATTATTATCTCTGTAATAATTCACTCGACTCATCGACTACGGACGTACTAGGCCACTACGCCATAGTCCCCAGACGATACAGGGGAATCCAATCCATTGGACCTGTCTATCCTCAGTTACCATGTACCTATAGTCCCTCATCCATCTAATATCCCAGAGACCGTATATCGAGCATGGTGTTGTCAGACCCATACGGTTTCTACTCGAGTCTCGCTCTAATCGGATTCTCCCAGAGAACTCTTTTTCTCTCAACCCGAATGACCCTGGCCAGGGATTTGTCTGAGCAAGAACACATAGGATATTCCTCTCATGACGCCGAGAGTGGATGATCCTCTATTGACACTCAATAACCCTCGTAAGGTCGACTACCACTCCCAATGACTAGCTGTACTAGATCTGGGGACAGCCAAACCTATAAGTCTGGTATCAAAGAGTGGAGCACTCATACAGGACATCCTTGGTGTCTCAAGTCTAAGGACCAGATACACACTAGGACTACGGAATCGCTGTCTGACAATAAGGCATCATCAACCATCCAGCATTCAGTAAGCGGATCAATCAGTGAACTCATTCTCCAATGAGCACCTGTACTGTATCCCTAGTGTCCCTACACGAGCAGCTATGAGACCAGCTGCATCCATCATATGGACGGGTATACAGCACACCAGTCTATCCGGTTATCACGATGTCCCTGTCGAGTAACCTATGACCGGGATTATTTAGGATATGTGTTTAAAGGTGAATCGATCTCATTATCGTGATCTCATCACGATCCGATTCCCATTGCACAAATCCAAGGACATCACAATATATATATGCATTTATGCAATAGTTATAAAGTGATATACGCCAAAATATAATAAGCAAAAAGATTCTGTATCAAGTCACACGTGCCATCACTCACGTGATTGGCTTGCTGGGCACCTATGACTAGCAATCTCCCACTTGACCTAAAGCCAATCACCTTTGTGTCTGATCCCCATCAGACCTTTATGATGCTCAAAGACAAAATGAGACAACGGCTTTGTCAGTGGATCTACAATGTTATCTTCGGATGGAACTTCTTCCATTACTACATCTCCTCGGGTTACGATCTCTCTGATAAGTTGGAACCTCCTCAGAACACTTCTGATGAGACCCAGGTTCCCTTATTTGAGTAATCGCCCCGTAGTTGTCGCAATATAAGGGAAGTCGACTTGTCGCTATCTGTATCGACTCCCAAATCTGTGATGAATTTCTTCACCCAGACTCCCTCCTTTGCTGCATCTAATGTGGCAATGTACTCCGCCTCTGTTGTCGAGTCAGCAGTGGTATTTTGTTTGGAACTCTTCCAGCACACTGCTCCTCCATTCAAGGTGTACACATACCCTGAATTTGACTTGCTATCATCGACATCAGACTAAAAACTTGAGTCAGTGAAGCCTTCAACCTTAAGGCTATTACCTCCATATACTAGTAAAAGATCCTTAGTCCTTCTCAAGTACTTAAGGATACACTTTACTGCTTTCCAGTGCTCCAAGCCTGGATCCGCCTGATACCTGCTCGTGACACTCAGAGCATGCGCTATATCAGGCCTAGTACATAGCATGACATACATGATAGACCCTATTGCTGAGGCATAAGGTATCATATCTATGTTCACCCTTTCTTGGAATTTTCCATGCCAAAACTTTTGACAATGGTTTCTATGTACTTGGATTGGGACAAGCCAAGCATCCTCTTGGATCTATCTCTATAAATTCTAATCCCCAAGATATAGGATGCTTCCCCTAAGTCCTTTATGGAGAAGTGTCTAGATAACCAAGTCTTTACTGTGGATAGCATTCCTACGTCATTCCCAATGATGAGGATGTCATCCACATATAACACCAAAAAAAAGTGATAGCGCTCCCACTTACCTTCCTGTACACACAAGGCTCATCTTCGTTCTGAACGAAGTCATAAGATCTGATTGCCTCATCAAATCTTATGTTCCAACTTTGGGAAGCTTGCTTTAGTCCATAAATGGATCTAAGCAACCTACACACCTTATCTGGGCAGTTCTTGGACACGAATCCCTCAGGTTGCATCATATACACCTCCTCCTCGAGGTTCCCGTTGAGGAATGCGGTTTTCACATCCATCTGCCAGATCTCATAATCATAGTGTGCTGCAATAGCCAATAGAATTCTGATGGATTTTAGCATTGCTATGGGTGAGAAAGTTTCGTCGTAGTCAACACCTTGCCTTTGACGATACCCCTTAGCCACTAGCCTTGCTTTATAGGTCTCTACCTTTCCATCTACTCCGATCTTTTTCTTAAAGATCCATTTGCAACCGATGGGTACAATACCTTCGGACGCATCAACTAGGTTCCAAACCTTATTGGAGTACATAGAATCCATCTCAGAATTCATGGCTTCTTGCCACTTCCCGGAGTCTATACTCATAATAGCCTCCTCGTATATTAGGTACCTGAACAGACTCGAGCTGTAGAGTGGTGCTTGAGCTTGGTTCTCTAACTTCGCTCAATTCTATCATTCTCCCGCTGTCTCCGCCAAGAATGTGTTCCTTCTCAAGGAACACTGCTCTATTAGCTACAAAGACCTTTTGGTCCTCGAGATGATAGAAGTAATACCCACAAGTTTCCTTGGGGTATCCCACAAATATGCATCGCTCTGTCCTTGATTCTAACTTATCGGGGTTGTGTCTTTTAACGTGGGCTGGGCAGCCCCAAATCTTAACAACCTTAAGATCAGGCTTCTTCCCTTTCCATATCTCATATGGTGTAGACACTACCGACTTAGTTGGAACTCTGTTCAGAAGGTAAGCTGCGGTTTCTAGGGCATATCCCCAGAATGAGATGGGTAGGTCAGCGAAACTCATCATGGACCGTACCATATCTAATAATGTACGATTTCTCCTTTTAGAGACACCATTGAGCTGAGGTGTATAAGGAGGTGTCCATTGGGATAATATCCCATGGTCCTTGAGGAACTGAGTAAACTTTGTACTTAAGTATTCACCTCCTCGATCTGATCGAAGAGTTTTGATACTCTTTCCAGTCTGGTTCTCCACCTCATTCTTATACTCTCTAAATTTCTCAAAGGCCTCGGACTTGTACTTCATTAAGTACACATATCCATACCTTGAGAAATCATCAGTAAATGTAATGAAGTAGGAGTAACCTCCAATGGCATGAGTTGACATGGGTCCACATACATCACTATGTATGAGTTCCAACAACTCAGTGGCTCTCTCTCCAGTTCTACTAAATGGAGATTTGGTCAGTTTTCCACGAATGCAAGGCTCACAAGTTGCATATGACACATAGTCGAATGGATCTAGATATCCATCATTTAGCAACATTTGGAGTGGTGTCTAACATAAATAAACCATTATGCAATGTTCCTTTCGTGATGATCTCATCATCTAATAATATCGAACAACCATTGTTCTCAAAAATAAATTTATATCCACTGACTGTTAAACATGAAATGGAGATAATGTTTTTGATAATAGAAGGAACAAAATAACATGCATCTAATGCAATAAAAGCTCCACTAAGCAGATGTAGGGTGGCCTCGCCAACAACTAATACAGCAACTTTTGCTCCATTACCCATCTTAAGGTCCATCTCGCCTCTCTAAAGTCTCCTAGGCCTTGCTAGAACCTGCAACGAATTGCATATATGATAAGCACTACCGGTATCCAATACCCATGTGTTATCATAAGATTCTGACAAATGGAGACTGATCATGAATGTACCTGAAGCTTCATCAAGCTTTTGTTTCGCCCTTTCTGCAAGGTACTCTTTGCAGTTTCTCTTCCAATGCCCATCTTTACCATAGTATCTTTACCATAGTGGAAGCACTGGCCTTTGTCCTTTGCTGGGTCTTTCTTAGCAACCTTTGCTTTACCTTGTTTGCCCTTGCCCTTTCCCTTCTTAAGGGACCTTTCTACTTTCCTTTTCTTTCTGGTCTCACCAGTGTAGAGAACTGGCTTCTCTTTCTTAATAGTACTCTCTGCCTCCCTCAACATATTGAGGAGCTCTGGGAGAGTCACCTAAAGCTTGTTCATATTAAAATTCATTATGAACTGTGAAAAGGAATCTGGTAGGGATTGAAGCACAATATCCACACACTAGTTATCCTCTAGGACCATTCCTAGACCTGTGAGTTTCTCTATCCACTCAATCATCTTTAGGACATGGTTCTGAACCGGTGTCCCCTCAGTCATCCTAGCGCGGAAAAGGCTCTTGGATATCTCATATCGTTGAGTTCTTCCCTATTCCTCAAACAATTTGCGGACATGTAGGAGAATGGATCTGACATCCATCTTTTCATGTTGTCTCTGTAACTCTGGAGTCATAGAGCCCAACATATAGCACTGAGCAAGAGTGGAGTCATCAATGTACTTCACGTAGCGAGCAATCTCATCCTCGATTGCCCCTTCTTCGGGCGTAGGCATCACTGTATCAAGGACGTATACGATTTTCTCCGCTGTGAGAACAATTCTCAAGTTACGGAGCCAATCCGTATAATTTGGACTAGTGAGGCGGTTGACATCAAGTATGCCACGTAAGGGATTTGAAAGCGACATTTTCTGAAAATAAAGATGTAGCAGAAATGAATAACATGCAGATTTTACAAGAAATAAACTATCAAGATATGGACTTCTATCTTAATATGCTCCCACTATTTTACTATCGAGTCACGCGACACCCTCAGCACGTGAAACGGAAGTCTCCGGCAGACTTCTAGTGGGGATCAGGATCCAATCAGCGTCTTAGTGTAACCTCGAGGGACTCGACCAATCACACTAAGCCTAAAAGGTAGGCAACTCTTGCCGATCACAACTCCTTGTGATTCCCGTCCTGTTCGGCCTCCGAATCACCATGGCCTCGAGGGACTCGACCAACCATGATGCTCGGTTAAGTCAACACCTTCGTTACAAGATGAGTCTGATTTGATGATATACCCTCGAGGGACTCGACCAAGCATACCATGCCCTCAGGTCACCGGTGACATCTCTATGTCGTAAGCAAGATAGCGAATCGCGATATAGGTGAGTCTCGAGGGACTCGACCAACTCAACCTACACCGGGAATCGGTTCCTACTCATAACGATGGAAGGCCACGTGGGTCAATCTAATTGCCTCACGTTTACCGACTTAATATTATCGAGAGATGTTTCTATGATTTGGTCTCCTAATATGACATGTCACACATATACATATTTAATATATATCTACATCGCATGCAAATATATATACATATCTAGTATGTGTATAAGCAATCACACCAGATGATCATGGACCACAACCTAATATGATTAGGCCCGAGCCAGTAGGCCTAATCACTCACATCAAGATCTATGTGTGCAACGGTGCATCTCCATGCCCTGTGATCGTCCATCTCGTCCTCGTCGGTTCCGTTGACATCTTGATGCATCTCCATGCATCACGATCGTCCGTATCGTGGGTCCCGCTGTCGCATCCACGCTCCCGCTGCGCCTCCTCATGTGATTACAACTTAATCATAGGCACGCAGGCCCGACAATAAACGAGAAATATAATGGAGGTTCGCAGACCACAATAATAATAATCACAAGTACACACATCACACGGTCCATGATCATCCGTCCACACATCATACATCACATGTATAAATAATCATCATCATTTAGGACTACTAGATAATAATAAAAATAATAATCAACTAAACCTTTTAATTAATTAATATTTTTCTGAAATCAGGGACATGTAGGGAATTTCTCAATTCCTAAGGGTATTTTCGTAATTTGGACAAAAGACAGAAACTGGAATTTCTCAAATTCCGAGGGGCAAAACTGTCTTTTTCCCAGAAAACCCTAATACCCTTTCCCCCTTTCGCTGCTGCCGCCGCCGCCACCCTGCCGGCGGCGGCCTGTGCGGCGGGGCGAGGGCACTGCCCTCGCCTGCAGGCGGCACGCCCGCTGGCGGCGATGCCGCTGCGGGTGGGCGCCCCCTTCGGGCGCCGCTGCCTCCGCAGGCGGTGCTGTACCGCCGGGCGGCCGCCCCTGTGGGGGGGGTTTCGCCCGCGGGAGCAGCGGCGGCAGGCGTCGCGCGTCGCTGCCCTGCGGCGGCAGGCGCCGCTTCCTTTCGGCGGCAGGCGCCGCTGCCCTGCGGCGCCTCTGCCCGTGGGTTGCCAGCCCCGCCGGCAGCAAGCCTGCTGCAAGCAGGCCGCCGGCCGGCTGCTGCAGACGCAGCCCCTGCGCTGCCCGCCTTCGGCTGCGCTGCACGCACGCACGCAGATCGAGGGCAGCAACTGTTGCTGCCCTTTCTCGCTTTTGCGTCAACGATTTTGACGTCAATATTCTTCCTAAACACAACACACGCAGTTCAAAACCAATCATTCGCACGAACAACTAGGCTCTGATACCACTATTGGGAAATCATTGGGGGCGACATCATATGCGCAGCGGAAGAACAAGAAAACAAAAATAAAATCCGCAAAACACAAAACTGCGTATAGAGATTGTGTTACCTAGGGAGATCGTATATCCCTGATCCTTAGGAGAGGGTGAAGGAGGTCAAGCGTCCTCCTCTCTAGCAGTGATCCACACAACAGGGTTGCGACGACGCTCCTCAAAACTCCAGGCCTACTCTGAGGTGGAGAGGGAGAGGACATAAGCTGTGAATCCCTCCTATTTATAGAGATCCCGTGTCAAACCCTAATGGGTCCTTCCCTAGTGGGTATTGGATCTGCATCCAATAAGACAAGGGCTCCGTCGGATATCTCATATCTGAACCTCTACTCATCGCAATGCCTACCATATGTGTGTGACCCTCTAGGCCCAATATCGAGCTGGCCGTGAGTCATACCTGTCAGAACTCCTTCTAACTCAGTGAATTATTATCTCTGTAATAATTCACTCGACTCATCGACTACGGACGTACTAGGCCACTACGCCGTAGTCCCCAAACGATACAGGAGAATCCAATCCATTGGACCTATCTGTTCTCAGTTACCATGTACCTATAGTCCCTCATCCATCTAATATCTCAGAGACCGTATATCGAGCATGGTGTTGTCAGACCCATACGGTTTCTACTCGAGTCTCGCTCTAATCGGATTCTCCCAGAGAACTCTTTCTCTCTCAACCCGAATGACCCTGGCCAGGGATTTGTCTGAGCAAGAACACATAGGATATTCCTCTCATGACGCCGAGAGTGGATGATCCTCTATTGACACTCAATAGCCCTCGTAAGGTCGACTACCACTCCCAATGACCAGTTGTACTAGATCTGGGGACAGCCAAACCTATAAGTCTGGTATCAAAGAGTGGAGCACTCATGCAGGACATCCTTGGTGTCTCAAGTCTAAGGACCAGATACACACTAGGACTACGGAATCGCTGTCTGACAATAAGGCATCATCAACCATCCAGCATTCCGTAAGCGAATCAATCAGTGAACTCATTCTCCAATGAGCACCTATACTGTATCCCTAGTGTCCCTACACGAGCAGCTATGAGACCAGCTGCATCCATCATATGGACGGGTATACAGCACACCAGTCTATCCGGTTATCACGATGTCCCTGTCGAGTAACCTATGACCGGGATTATTTAGGATATGTGTTTAAAGGTGAATCGATCTCATTATCGTGATCTCATCACGATCCGATTCCCATTGCACAAATCCAAGGACATCACAATATATATATGCATTTATGCAATAGTTATAAAGTGATATACGCCAAAATATAATAAGCAAAAAGATTCTGTATCAAGTCACACGTGCCATCACTCACGTGATTGGCTTGCTGGGCACCTATGACTAGCACTACACGTATTGGAAAACTACAAGTTGGGATCCAAAAGTGACGATAATACAAGAAGCAAAGGACTTGAAAAACTTTGCTCTTGAAGAACTTATCGGGTCATTAATGACCTGCAAAATAACGTGTAAGGCACATGATAAACATGATGAACATGAGAACAACCTTCCAAAGAACATGAAGGATATAACACTTAGAACTAAAGAAGACCACTCGAGCGAAAGCTTAAGTGATGATGAGGATTGGCACTTCTAATAAGAAAATTCAAAAGATTCATAAGAAGAAACAAAACAAATTTTGTAAAACAAAATACTAAGAACAAAAATAAACTAAAAAATGACACAATCATATGCTACGAATGCAAGAAGCCAAGGCACTTAAAAAATAAATGTCCCCAAGAGAAAAAGAAGTTATCAAAGAAAAAGAAGGCACTCAAGGTAACTTGAGATGATTCAAGTGCATCCGAAGATGAGGAGTAAACCAACAAAGAATAAGTTGCAAACTACGTATTAATGACATTTAGCGATAAGGTAAGTGACTCAATCGAAGCTTATTTATCTTTTGATGAATTATTAAGTGTTTTTCATGATTTATTTGATGAATGTAAATTAGTTGATAAAAAATATAAATTATTAAAAAAAGAGCATGCTACTCTTATTAGTGAATTTGATGCTAATCATAGGTGCCCAGCAAGCCAATCACATTAGTTATGGCATGTGTGACTTGACACGTAGTCATTTTGCTTATTATATTTTGACATTTATTGTTGAATCTCATATTTTGATGATGAAACCAATTAATAAGTGTTTATGATTTGATCTACGTTTTGAGTGACGCAGGATGCTTCGATCAGGGAGAGACAATTAAAGTAGGAAGAATCATATTGGGCTGGAGGAAAATATGTCAGAAGATTAGACGTCAGGCCGGAGGATCGATCAACGTATTGACAGAAGGCTTCCAGCCATGGATTCGGGCATTAGGCTAAGAAGAGTGAATATTGTGCTAAGGATATCGGAGTTGCGGAGGTCAACTGGCTGATTGGGTAATAGGCTGTAAGAGAGGACGATACGCCAAAGAATCGGATGAAGCATCGATGGACCAATGACATGTTGGATGACATAATTCATACTTAGTAATAATTGTCTAGATCGAAGTGTATTTTTATATGTGCAGGATTAACTACGATAGCAAGGCATAAAGCAAAATGAAGTCTTGGAGTCAAGAACGCGATTTCATTGGGAGTCCCGACGTTCATCGGAAGTTCTGCCAGAACCAACCAAGTCTAGGAGCTTGCTAAAGAAGCTTGTTGGAACTTGCCAAGAAGATCGTCGTGAAGTCCAGGAGCTTGTCGGGAGTCCGCTGAAACATTGCCGAGAGATTCTCAGAGGTTCGCCGAAAGATCGCCGGAAGAAACTAGACTTACGGACTTGTTTAGCTTAGAAAATGTCTTAGAATTCGTAGTTAGCATATAATTAGGATTGGAATTGGGCCAACCCAATTAGGGGCCAGTTGGGCCCATATAAGAACTGTATTGGGCCCAATGAAAAGGCCCAAACAGTGCCCCAAGAGGTGACATTGTCGTGGCACAGTCTCCGAGACTGTGTCAGACAATGGCACCATCGATCTGGGCGGTGGTATCGCCTAGACACAGCCTCCAAGAGGCTACAGGCGGTGGTACTTCCCAGTGGCAGGGTGCCAGGCGGTGGTACTGCCTCTGTCAGGTGGTGGTACCGCCCGTACCCAAGAAACCCGAGATGAGATGTTTTGAGGCTCTAAGTTTGAATCAACTTGAAGCCTATAAATACCCCTCTTATCTCTGGTTAAACAACACAAGCACAGAGAGTTTAAAAGTGATAAAATGCTGTAGAAATCTCTTTAGAAATCCCCTCCTCTAGCTTAAACTTAGAATTCTATTTAATGAGGAGTGTGTGCTTGTAAAGATTGTCTCCTAAACCTGTGAAAAGGAGAAGAGGAGTGTAAGAAGGAGGTTAATCTTTGCCTATTAAAGGAAGATCGATAGTGGACACTGGTGGTCTCGACGGAAGAGGAATCGACGGATGGGATGTAGGTCACGATGACCAAACCACTATAAAAATCCGATTTGCCTTTTCTTTTGTGTAATTTATCTTACTACAAACCTCCTTACCTTCTTACTGTGCTTTTACTATGCCTATACTCACATACGCTTTCAAGTTTCCGAAATTAATTTTTATCATACGAAACGAAGAGATTTTCAGAACCGACGTGATTTTTACCGCTGCACTATTTCACCCCCCCTCCTAGTGCCGACTCGTTTCTAACATTTATCACTTTATATTGACTATTGCATATATGCATGTATATATTGTGATGTCCTTGGATCTGTGCAATGAGAATTGGATCGTGATGAGATCACGATAATGAGACTAATTCGCCTTTAAACACAGATCCTAAATAATCTCGGTCATAGGTTACTCGAGAGGGACATTGAGATAACCAGACAGACTGGTGTGCTATATACCTGTCCATATGATGGATGCAGCTAGTCTCATAGTTGCTCGTGTAGGGACACTAGGGATATAGTACAGGTGCTCATTGGAGAATAAGTTCACTGATTGATCCGCTTACGGAATGTTGGATGATTGATGATACCTTATTGTCAGACAGCGATTCCGTAGTCCCAATGGTGTATTTGATCCTTAGACTTGAGACACCAAGGATATCTTGTATGAGTGCTTCATTCTTTGATACCGGACTTATAAGTTTGGATGTCTCA
Organism: Musa acuminata AAA Group; assembly: GCF_036884655.1. Lineage (NCBI taxonomy): Eukaryota > Viridiplantae > Streptophyta > Magnoliopsida > Zingiberales > Musaceae > Musa > Musa acuminata. The sequence goes on along the minus strand of NC_088356.1, from coordinate 12,146,851 downwards.
AATTTAGTACAATCGGTCATCGAGAGTGGTAGTCAACCTTATGAGGGCTATTGAGTGTCGATAAAGGATCATCCACTCTCGGTGTCATTATAGGAATATCTCATATGTTCTTGCTCAGACAAATCCCTGGCCATGGTTATTCGGATTGAGAGAGAAAGAGTTTTTTGGGAGAATCCGATTAAAGTAAGACTCGAGAAGAAACCGTATGGGTTTGATAGTACCATGCCTGGTATACGATCTCTGAGATATTAGATGGATGAGGGACTATAGGTACATGGTAACTGAGGACAGACAGGTCCAATGGATTAGATTCCCCTGTATCGTCTAGGGACTATGGCGTAGTGGCCTAGTACGTCCGTAGTCGATGAGTCGAGTGAATTATTACAGAGATAATAATTCACTGAGTTAGAAGGAGTTCTGACAGGTATGACTCACGGCCAGCTCGATATTGGGCCTAGAGGGTCACACACATATGGTAGGCATTGCGATGAGTAGAGGTTCGGATATGATAACTGAGGATAGATAGGTATAATGGATTGGATTCCCCTATATCGTTTGAGGACTGCGGCGTAGTGGCATAGTATGCCCGTAGTCGATGAGTCGAGTGAATTATTATGGAGATAATAATTTACTGAGCCAGAAGGAGTTCTGATAGGTATGATTTATGACTAGCTTAATATTAGGCCTAGAGGGTCATACACATATGGTAGGTGTTGAGATGAGTAGAGGTTCGGATATGAGATATCCGTCAGACCCCATATCTTATTAGATATCCAATAAGCCCATGAATTATTGGATCCCATGGACGAGATCCAATAAAAGCTTATGTATTGGATAGAGATCCATTAATCTAAGAGGCTTGGATAATTGGATGAAGATCCAATGCCAATAAGGGAGGATCCATTAGGGTTAAGTTGATAGGGGACCTCTATAAATAGGAGGGATTCAGTGGTTCATAGGTTAGAGCCTTTGCTTGCCTCTCCTATTCTCCTCCCCCCTTCTCTACCTCAGAGCAGGCCTAATATTTTGAGGAGCGTCATCACAGCCCTGTTGTATGGATCACCGCTAGAGAGGAGGGCACTTGACCTCCTTCACTCTCTCTTAGAGATCTGCAATGATTCAGAGATATACGATCTCCCTAGGCAACACAATCTACTCTATACGCAGTTTTAAGTTTTGTGGATCTTTGCGCACCAATCTTCACACAATGACGAACAAATCTTTGAAAAATTGGAGATTTTATTTTCTATTCTTTCGCTGCGCATATAATGTCGCCCTCAAGATTTTTCAACAGTGGTATCAAAGCTAGGTTGTTCATGCGATATATTGGTTTTAAACTACGTGTGTTGTGCTTTGGAAAAACTTTTGGCATCAAAAGCGAGAAAGGGCAGCAACTGTTGCTGCCCTTGCTGCCGTTGCAAATGGCAGTGCTGCCATCTACGTGCAGGCAGGCCCCCTGCAGCCGTGCCCGTAGGTAGGGCCATAGGCATGGTGGCCACCTGCGCACAGGCACAATGCCCGCGTGCAAGGGCGGCGCCTGCGCCCGCGGGCAGAGGCGCTACAAGGCGAGGTGCCTGCGCCTGCGGGCTGAGGCACTGTAGGGCAACAACGCTTGCGGCCGCTGCTCTCGCGGGTAAAATCCCCCGTAGGGGTAGTCGCTCGGCGTGGCAGTACCGCTTGCGGGGGTTGCCCCGTGGGCAGAACCGCCCGCGGAGGTGGCGGTGCCAGTAGGGGCGCCCGCCTGTGGGGGTGCCCACCTGCAAGGGCGGTGTCGCCCGTAGGCGAGTCACCCGCAGGCAAGGGCAGCACCCCCGCCCCCCGCTGCCCAGCCCGTCGCTGGTAGGGTGGCGGCGGTGGCTGCAGTAGCAGGGGAGAAATAAATTAGGGCATTCTTGGGCAAAAGATAGTTTTACCCCCTTAGAATTTCAAAAATTCTAGATTCTATCTTTTTATCTAAATTATAAAAATACCCCTCAAAGGAGGGCGAGATGGATGATCACAAGGCATGGAGATGCACCGCTGCCCACATAGATCTTGATGTAAGTGATTAGGTCCACTGGCTCAGGCCTGATCACATTAGGCTGTGGTCCATGTTTATCTGGTGTGATTACTTATACACCTACTAGATATGTATATATATATTTGTGTGCGATGTAGATATATATTAAATATGTATATGTGTGACATGTCATATTAGGAGACCAAATCATAGAAACCCCTCTCTCGATAATATTAAGTTGGTAAACGTGAGGCAATTAGATTGAGCTGCGTGGCCTTCCATTGTTATAGGTAGGGACCGATTCCCGGTGAAGGTTGAGTTGGTCGAGTCTCTCGAGGCTCACCTACATCGCGATTCACTATCTTGCCTACGACATAGAGATGTCACCAATGACCTAAGGACATAGTATGCTTAGTCGAGTCCCTCGAGGGTATATCATCAATTCAGACTCATCTTGTAATGATAGTCTTGACTTAACCGAATATCATGGTTGGTCGAGTCCCTCGAGACCATGGTGATTCAGAGGCCAAACAAGATGAGAATCACAAGGAGGTGATTGGCAAGAGTTGCCTACCTATTGAGCTTAGTGTGATTGGTCGAGTCCCTTGAGGTTATACTAAGACGCTGATTAGATCCTGATCCCCACTAGAAGTCTGCCGGAGACTTTCGTTTCACGTGCTGAGGGCGTCGCGTGACTCGCCAGTAAAATAGTGGGAGCATATTAAGATAGAAGTCCATATCTTGATTGTTTATTTTTATAAAATCTGCATGTTATTTATTTCTACTGTATCTTTATTTTTTTTAAAAAAATATCGCTTTCAAATCCCTTACATTGCATACTTGATGTCAACCGCCTCACTGATCCAAATTATACGGATTGGCTCCACAACTTAAGAATTATTCTCACGACGGAGAAAATAGAGTACGTCCTTGATATAGTGATGCCTACACTTAAGGAAGGGATAAGGGAGCATAAGATTGCTCGCTATATGAAGTATATTGATGACTCCACTCTTACTTAGTGTTACATGATGGGCTCTATGACTCCTAAGTTATAGAGACAACATGAAAAGATGGATGCCAGATCCATTCTCCTACATGTCCATAAACTATTTAAGGAATAGGGAAGGACTCAGTGATATGAGATATCCAAGAGCCTCTTCCACGCTACGATGACCAAGGGGACACCGGTTCAGAACCATGTCCTAAAAATGATTGAGTGGATAGAAAAACTCACAGGTCTAGGAATGATCCTAGAGGATAACTTATGTGCGGACATTGTGCTTCAGTCCCTACCAGATTCCTTTTCACAGTTCATAATGAATTTTAATATAAACAAGCTTGAGGTGACTCTCCCGAAGCTCCTCAATATGTTGAGGGAGGTAGAGAGCACTATCAAAAATGAGAAACTAGTTCTCTACACTGGTGAGACCAAAAAGAAAAGGAAAGCAGAAAAGTCCCTTAAGAAGGTCAAGGGCAAGGGCAGACCAGGTAAAGCAAAGATTACTAAGAAAGATCCGGTAAAGAACAAAGGCTAGTACTTCCACTATGGCAAAGATGAGCACTGGAAGAGGAACTGTAAAGAATACCTTGCAAAGAGGGAGAAACATAAGCTTAGAGAAGATTCAGGTACATTCATGATCAATCTCCAATTGTCAGATTTTTGTTATAGTGCATTGGTATTGGATATCAGTGTTGCTTATCACATCTATAATTTGTTGTAGATTCTAGCAAAGCCTTAGAGATTCATGAGAGGAATATTGCATAATAGTTTGTTTATGCTAAACACTGCTCCATATATCATGAATGTAAGTGTGCCTAAGAGAAGACGAAATGAGGTGAACAGTGCATACTTATAGCATTGTAAGCTAGGTCACATCCATGAGGGAATGATTCAAAAATTACTAAAGGATGGATATATGATCCATACGACTGAGTCATATACAACTTGTGAGCCTTGCTTTCGTGGAAAAATGACTAACTTTTCATTTACTGGAACTGAAAAGAAAGCCACTGAGTTACTGGATCTCATACATAGTGATGTATGTGGACCCATGTCAACTCATGTCATTGATAGTTACTCCTACTTCATTACCTTCACTGATGATTTCTCAAGGTATAGATATGTGTACTTAATGAAGTACAAGTCTGAGGCCTTTGAGAAATTCAAAGAGTATAAGAATGAAGTGGAGAACCAGATTGGAAAGAGTATCAAGACTATTCGATCAGATCGAGAAGGTGAGTACTTAAGTATAGAGTTTACCCAGTTCCTCAAGGACCGTGAGGTTTTATCCCAATGGACACCTCCTTGTACATCTCAATTCAATGATATGTTTGAAAGGAGAAATCGTATGCTGTTAGGTATGGTACGGTCCATGATGAGTTTCGCTAACCTATCCATCTCATTCTAGGGATATGTCTTAGAGACTGCAGCTTACCTTCTGAATAGAGTTCCAACAAAGTAGATAGTGTCTACACCATATGAGATATAGAAAGGGAAGAAGTCCGATCTTAAGGTTGTTAAGATTTGGGGTTGCCCTGCCCACGTTAAAAGACACAACCCCGATAAGTTGGAATCAAGGTCGGAATGATGCAAGTTTGTGGGATACTCCAAAGAAACTTGTGGGTATTATTTCTATCATCTCGAGGACCAAAAGGTCTTTATAGCCAAGAGAGCGATGTTCCTTGAGAAGGAACACATTCTTGGTAGAGACAGTGGGAGCATGATAGAGTTGAGCAAGGTTGGAGAACCTAGCTCAAGCACCACCCTACAGCCTGAGTCTGTTCAGTTACCTAATACATAAGTTCTAACTTTACATAGGTCCGGCAGAGTATCTCATCCTCCTGAGAGATATGTGGGATATATTAGCGTTGAGGATATTGATCCTCAGACTTATGATGAGGCTATTATAAGTATAAACTCCGGGAAGTGGCAAGAAGCCATGAATTCTGAGATGGATTTCATGTACTCCAACAAGGTTTGGAACCTAGTTGATATACTTGAGGGTATTGTATCCATCGGTTGCAAGTGGATCTTTAAGAAAAAGATCAGAGTAGATAGAAAGGTAGAGACCAATAAAGCAAGGCTAGTGGCTAAGGGGTATCGTCAAAGGTAATGTGTTGACTATGACGAAACCTTCTCACCCATAGCAATGCTAAAATCCATCTGAATTCTATTGGTTATTGCAGCACAATATAATTATAAGATCTGACAGATGGATGTGAAAACTGCATTCCTCAATGGGAACCTCGAGGAGGAGGTGTATATGATACAACCCGAGGGATTCATGTCCAAGGACTGCCTAGATAAGGTATGCAGGTTGCTTAGATCCATTTATGAACTAAAGTAAGCTTTCCGAAGTTGGAACATAAGATTTGATGAGGCAATCAGATCTTATGACTTCGTTAAAAACGAAGATGAGCCTTGTGTGTACAGGAAAGTAAGTGGGAGAGCTATCACCTTTTTGGTGTTATATGTGGCTGATATCTTGATCATTGGGAATGATGTAGGAATGCTATCTACAATAAAGACTTGGTTATCTAGATACTTCTCCATGAAGGACTTAGGGGAAGCATCCTATATATTAGGAATTCAGATCCATAGAGATAGATCCAAGAGGATGCTTAGCTTGTCCCAGTCTAGGTACATAGACAATATTGCCAAAAGGTTTGGCATGAAAAATTCCTAGAGAGGTATCATACCGATGAGACATGGGATATCACTTTCTAAGAGTATATCCCCAAAGACTCCTAAAGAAAGGGCGAACATGGATATGATACCCTATGCCTCAATGATAGGCCCTATTATATATATCATGCTATATACCAGGCCTGATATAGCGCATACTCTGAGTGTCACTAGCAAGTATCAGGCGGATCCAAGCTTGGAGCACTGGAAAGTAATAAAGTATATTCTTAAGTACTTGAGAAGGACTAAGGATCTTTTACTAGTATATGGAGGTAGTAGCCTCATGGTTGAAGGCTACACAGACTCAAGTTTTCAGTCTGATGTCGATGATAGCAAGTCAAATTCAGGATATGTGTACACCTTAAATGGAGGAGCGGTATACTAGAAGAGTTCTAAGCAAGATACTACTGCTGACTCAACCACAGAGGCAGAGTACATTGCTGTAGTAGAGGCAGCAAAAGAGATAGTTTGGATGAAGAAGTTCATCACAGATCTGGGAGTCATGTCGGGTAGTGAGGAGCCGATTTCCTTATATTACGATAACAACCGGGCGATTGCTCAAGCGAAGGAACCCAGGTCTTATCAGAAATCTAAGCATATTCTGAGGAGGTTCCACCTGATCAAAGAGATCGTGACCGGAGGAGATGTAGTAGTGGAAAGAGTTACATCCGAATAAAACATTGCAGATCCACTAACAAAGACATTGTCTCAAATTGTCTTTGAGCGTTACAAGGGTCTGATGGGGATCAAACACATAGGTAATTTGCGTTAGGTCAAATGGGAGATTGCTAGTCATAGGTGCCCAACAAGCCAATCACGTGAGTGATAGCATGTGTGACTTGACACGCAGTCGTTTTGCTTATTATATTTTAGCATTTATCATTTTATATTTACTATTGCATATATACATGTATATATTGTGATGTCCTTGGATCTGTGCAATGGGAATCGGATCGTGATAAGATAACAATAATGAGACCGATTCGCCTTTAAACATAGATCCTAAATAATCCAGGTCATAGGTTACTCGAGAGGGACATCGAGATAACCGGACAGACTAGTGTGCTATATACTCGTCCATATGATAGATGCAGCTGGTCTCATAGCTGCTCGTGTAGGGACACTAGGGATACAGTACAGGTGCTCATTGGAGAATGAGTTCACTGATTGATCCACTTATGGAATGTTGGATGGTTGATGATACCTTATTGTCAGACAGCGATTTCGTAGTCCTAGTGGTGTATTTGGTCCTTAGACTTGAGACACCAAGGATTTCATATATGAGTGCTCCATTCTTTGATATCAGACTTATAGGTTTGGATGTTTCAGATCTAGTACAATCGATCATCGGGAGTGGTAGTCAACCTTACCAGGGCTATTGAGTGTCGATTAAGGATCATCCACTCTCGATATCATGAGAGGAATATCTCATATGTTCTTGCTCAGACAAATCCCTAGCCATGGTCATTCGGATTGAGAGAGAAATAATTCACTAGGAGAATACAATTAGAGCAAGACTCGAGAAGAAACCATATGGGTTTGACAACACCATGCCCAGTATATGGTCTCTGGGATATTAGATGGATGCGGGACTATAGGTACATGGTAACTGAGGACAGATATGTCCAATGGATTGGATTTCCCTATATCATCTGGGGACTATGACGTATTGGCCTAGTACGTCCCCAGTCGATGAGTCGAGTGAATTATTATCTCCATAATAATTCACTGAGCCAAAAGGAGTTCTGACATATATGACTTACGACCAGCTTGATATTGGGCCTAGAGGGTTACATACATATGGTAGACATTGCGATGAGTAGAGATTTAGATATGAGATATCCGCCGGACCCCCCAGCTTATTTGATATCCAATAAGCCTCTGAATTATTGGATCCCATGGACAAGATCCAATAAAAGCTCATAAGAGATTATTGGATAGAGATCCATTAATTTAATAGGCTTGGGTAGTTGGATAAAGATCTAATACCCAATAGGGAAGGATCCATTAGGGTTTAATTAACAAGGGATCTCTACAAATATGAGGGATTCAGTGGTTCATAGGCTAGAGCTTTTGCTTACCTCTCCTACTCTCCTCCTCCCTTCTCCACCTCAGAGCAGGCCTGGAGTTTTGAAGAGCACCATCACAGCCTACTGTGTGGATCACCACTAGAGAGGAGGGCACTTGACCTCCTTCACCCTCTCCTAGAGATCTGCAAGGATTCAAGGATATACGATCTCCCTATGTAACACAATCTACTCTATATGCAGTTTTAAGTTTCGCGGATCTTTGCACACTAATCTTCGCATAACGACGAACAAATCTTTGGGAAATAGAGGATTTTGTTTTCTGTTATTCCGCTACGCATGTAATGTCGCCTCCAAGATTTTTCAACATTTGATAAATTAAAAAATGAGCACGATGATAGTATGCTAGCTTCTTGCACTAAGTGTGATGAGATAGATTCACTTAAGAAAGAAAATGCTTTACTACAAGAAATGTTAGAAAATTTTAAAATAGGAAATAAATATCTAAACATGATCCTTGTTAATAAGGGTTATGTTCATAGAAAGGAAGGAATTGGCTTTATGAGTAATACTCAATAAAAGCCAACTATCTTCATAAAAGGATCTACATTACATGTCTCATCTAGAGAAAAATATAATTTTTTATATAAAATATGGTCATTTTGCCTACAAATGTTCATTTAAAAGATTTAGTTTACACAAATTAGTTTGGGTTCCTAAAGGAACCCTAAATCACTCAATGATAGGTAGATCTATTTATGAGGAACACAAGGCTAAATGAATACCTAAAAAAAACCTCATTTCTTGTAGATATATCATATCTATAATCACAAGCTAGGAGCAAGAGATGGTACCTTGATAGTGGATGCTTAAGGCACATGATCGACGATCCAATACACTTCTTTAAGCTCACTAGCCAAGACGAAGGATTTGTCACCTTCGGAGACAACAACAAAGGAAAATTTATTGGAAAAGAAAATATAGATAACAAATCAATCTTTTTGATTGAAAATATTTCATTAATAGATAGTTTAAAGCATAAGTTCCTAATCATTAGTCAATTATGTGATAAATGTTACAACATCAAGTTTGAATCTAATACTTGCATTATAGAAATATCACACATAAATAGATTTTTGATTGCCTTAAGGACCAACAATATCGATACAATTAATCTTGATGAGTTTTGTAATGAAACTTACTTTTTTGTTTTAAATGATGATACACGTCTTTGGCATAGAAAATTAGGTCATGCAAGTATGAAACCAATTTCATAAATTATAACTAAAGAACTTGTAAGAGGTATGTTTAAAATGAAATTTGTCAAAGACAAAGTTTATTATGCATGCCAACTAGGAAAACAAATAAAAAGTAGTTTCAAATCAAAGAATTCAATAAGCACTTCTAGACTACTACAATTGATCTATATGGATTTATTTGGACCCAATTGATACAATAAGTCTAAGAGGTAGTAAATGTGTCTTTGTAATTGTTGATGATTTTAGTAGATACACTTGGACATACTTCTTGGCTCACAAAAGTAATTATTTTAAATGTTTCTCAAAATTTTGTAAACATGTTCAAAATGAAAATGATTTTATGATTTTATCTATTCATAGTAATCATGGTAGTGAATTTTAAAACCATGATTTTAAAATTTTTTGAGTTAAATGGGTACAACTATAATTTCTCAACTCCAAGAAATCCATAACAAAATGGAGTAGTTAAAAGAAAAAATAGAAGCTTACAAGAAAAGAAATGACAAGAACCATGTTAAACGATCATAGTCTACCCAAATATTTTTGGGCCAAAGTCATTAACATGACATGCTATGTCATGAACAGAGTTCTCGTAAGATCATTACTTTCCAAAACTCTCTATGAATTGTGGAACAATAGAAGACCCAATATTTCATATGTTAAAGTTTCTGATTGTAAATGTTTTATTTTAAATGAAAAAGATGCCTTAAAAGAATTTGATGCTAAATCCGATAAATGTATTTTTCTTGGTTATTCCTCTATTTCTAAAGCCTTTTGTGTCTTTAATAAAAAGAAGTTTGGTTATAGATTAATCCATTCATGTTTTTTTTAATGAGCTTCCCGAATTTAAGAAAAATAGTTTTGATGATGATTTTGATTTTGATGGCTTAAATTTGAATGAAAAATCTCCTCCCCCAAGCAACTTGGATGCATCTTCTTCCAAAAAATCTTTACCTAAGGATTGAAAGTATATAGATGCTCATCCTAAGGATTAATCATTGGAGATACATCAAAATGTGTTAGAACTTGTTCTTCTTTTAAAAAAATTTATGTGAATGCGACATTTTTGTCACAAATTGAATCAAAATGCATTGATGAAGCCCTAAAAGATGATTCATGGGTCTTTGCAATGCATGAGGAATTAAATCAATTTGAGAGAAATAAAGTATGGAAGCTTATTCTTAGACCTAGTGACTATTTGGTAATTAGTACTAAATAGGTCTTTAGAAATAAGCAAGTTAAACTTTGTATCATGGTTAGAAATAAGGCTAGACTAGTGGTCAAAGGTTTCAATAAAAAAGAATGTATCGATTATGAAGAAACCTTTGCTCATGTAGTTAGACTTGAAGCCATAAGGATTCTCCTTGCCTATACTAGTTATAATAATTTATTTCAAATAGATGTTAAACATGTTTTTCTTAATAACTTTCTTTCCGAAAAAGTTTATATTGAACAACCACCTGGATTTTAAAAAGTAATTTTTTCGAATCATGTGTTTAAGTTATCTAAGGCTCTCTACGGATTAAAACAAGCCCTTGGGCTTGGTATGAGAGGCTTAGTTCTTTCCTAATTCAAAATAATTTTATGAAAAGTAAGGTCGATACTACATTGTTTATTAAATATTTTAAAAATAATTTTCTCATTGTCCAAATTTATGTAGATGATATCATTTTCGATTCTTCAAATAAATCTTTGTATAAATTGTTTGCCAAAAGTATGAGTCAAGAGTTTGAAACAAGCTTAAGGGCGAATTAACTTTTTTCATAGGATTGTAAATTAAACAATTAAGTGATGTAATTTTTATTAGTCAGACTAAGTATGCTTTAGATCTATTGAAACGATTTAATATAGATAGTGCCAAAGCTATTAAAACACCAATGAGCACTTCTACAAAATTAGATATAGACATTAATGAAGAATGTTTTGATTAAAAAACTTATAGGGGTATAATAGGTAATTTATTATATCTCACAACAACTAGACCTAATATTATATTTAGTGTTAGACTATGTGCTAGATTTCAATCTAATCCCAAGTAATCTAACTTAAAAGTTGTTAAAAGAATTTTTAGATACCTAAAAGGAACTCCTAATCTAGGATTGGTATCCAAAATCCAAAAGCTTTGAGTTACTTACTTATGCTGATGATGATTTTGTTGGTTGTCAAATATATAGAAAAAGTACATTTGAAACATGTCAACTCTTAGGTCATGCACTTATCTCTTGGTCTTTCAAGAAACAAAACTCGGTTGCATTATCTACAAGTGAATCTGAGTATATAGCAGTAGGTGTGTATTGTGTACAAGTTATATGGATGAAAAATATTTTGGAAGATTATAGAATTCACTTGAAAAATATACCTATAAAATGTGATAATACTAGTGCAATATATTTAATAAAAAATCTCATTCGACACTCTAGAACTAAACATATTGACATTAGGCATCATTTTACTAAATATCATGTTAATAACAATAATATATCTTTAGAATTTATTGATATAAAACATTGATTAGCTAATATTTTTATAAAACCTTTAAATGAGGAACAATTTAATTTTATTAGAAAAGAATTAGGCTGTTAAATCTTCTGAATGCTTGAATTCCTTTACACATTTTTCGGATTTCTTAGTTTTTTGTAACTTGAGTTTTCTTTTTAAATCGAGATCGTTTCCTTCGTTCCTTCTTCTTGCAATTTACTAAAGAAGAATTTTTATAGACTTTTGATATACTTGATCGTTCATGTGATAATCAATTTCTATTATATGATAATCTTCCTTCTATTTACAAGAATAAGGATTTGATTCATAAATTACTAGTATGCACATTTTGATCTTTTATGATGAATTCTTTCTCCATGCGAAAGTAGAAGTTTGATTCAATGAAACTTATTTTTTTCATGGATTTGATTTGGTTCAAATCTTTTCATAGATTTGGTTCTTATAACTTGATTTTTCCTATGATGAATGAATTCCTCCCTTCTTCTTCTTCCTCTTCTTCTTATTTTTATGACAAAAGGAAAAAAAAACTTGCACATCTAAAGCAATAATGCTAGTTTGCCCATTTCAAGAAGCAAACTGAGTTATCTTGCAAAGTTATTGCTTAACTTCTCATTTCATAAATTCGCTAGCTTGCATAAATTGGTGTAAAACTTACTTAAATAGTGTAAAATACTTGCATAAATTGTTGAATAATTGTCCTTTTTGTTGATGACAAAGGGGGAGAAATGAAGTGTGTTTTGAAATTATGCCAAAACAATGTTGAATGTGGTATTATGCATGAAATGATAAATGGTTAAAAAAATACTTTAATATCATATATGTTATGTTAAATTTGGTATCATGCATAAAGTGATAAATAGTGCTTCAGTATCATGAATGTTATGCCCAAAATGATGTTAATTTTAGTATCATGCAAGAAATGATGAATGCTTTAGTATCATGTAGGTTATGGCCAAAGTAATTTATTATCATGCATAAGACGATGAAATTATGCATGTTATATTTTGATGACTTTAATCCATAATGATGCACAATGTATGAAATTTTGATATATTGCATTTGATCACTATGATTGAAATAATTTCACTTGAATTCAAAGGTCATGATTTCTTTTGAATTCAAGTTTGCTTTATCTCAATATGACATATATATAGGGGGAGTTAGGGTTAACTCTGTCATCAATTGGTTGTCATCATAAAAAATAGAGAGATTGTTGAATCTTAAATTTTGATGATGATATCAATTGGTGAATTAATGATCTAATCTGAGATAAGTGATGTAGGACTAATTATGATCGTAAGAAAGAAAAAACGATTAAAGATGAATCAAAATTAGGCCGGAGTCAATGATCGGACATCGGGTTGGATGAATTAGGGGATATACCAAAGGATCAGATGATGCAGTGAAAGCTCGCCGGAGGTTCGTCGGAAATTTATCGAAATCTCACCGGAGGTTCACCGGGAGTTCGCCGAAAGCTCACCGGAAGATTGCCAGGAGTTTGCCAGAAATTCACCGAGAGTTCGGTTAAACCATTGACGTGTAGGAAAACTTAGATTGCAATTAGAGTAATTGTTTTAGCCTTAACTATTGTAGTTAGGACTTTAATTTGAGTTAGTTTTAGGAGAAATCCTACTAACTCAATTAGGGGCTAATTGGACCTTTAATAAGGCTAAATTGGGCCAGTTGGATAGCTCATTCAGCCACTTGGAGCCATGTTAGACGGTGGCACCGCCTAAGGTTCAACCTCCCAGGTGGTCTAGACGGTGGTACTGTCCAAACTGGGCAGTGGTACCGCTGACAATTATTGTTGCTAGGCAATGGTTCCTCCCTATCAAGCAATGGTACCGCCAGAGCTCGATCTCCGAGGCTCTGTCAGGCGGTAGTACCACCCAAATTGAGCGATGGTACCGCCCAATATCAGTCTGCAAGCGATGGTACCACTCAATAATGTTAGTGGTACCGTTAGTACCCCAAAAACCTAGGATGAGACACATTTTAGTTCCATTTTTGAAGCCATTAGGCCTATAAATATCTCACTTTTTTCTGCATGAAAGAGCACGAAAGTGTGAACAAAAATATTGAGATTTTGGGTTGTAAAATTGTTAAGTGTCCTCCTCCTCCCTTTCTAGTTTTGTAATCATTCAAGAAAAGGCGTAAGGCTTGTAAGGGTTATCTCTTAAACCCGTGAAAAGGAGAAAGCGTTATAAGAGGGTGGTTGGTCTTCGCCCATTGAAGGAATACCGTTAGTAGACACCGGTGGCCTCAACAGAGGAGGAATCGGGAGTGGATGTAGGTCACAACAACCGAACCACTATAAATTTTGTTGTGCACTCTCTTTTGCTCTTCGTTATTATTGTTTTATGTTTTTAATTACTTATTATATTTATTTCAAGTGAAACACACTTTTTGATATCAATTCTGATATGGGTTTCATCGAATCAAACTTTTTAAAATCATTGAAGTTTTCTGAATTGACAAAATTTTTATCGTAAACACTAATTAGCCACCCCCCACCCCCCCTCCCTTAGTGCCGAATCGATCCTAACAATTCTTGCATCACTCAAACGCTAATTAGATCATAACTTCATCATTAAAATCCAAGATTCAACAATCTTCCCCTTTTTGATAATGACAACCAATTGATGATAGAGTTTAAACTAAACTCTCTCTATCTCTGTGCCATATTGAAATAAACTTTGAATACAAAAAATCATGAGTATTTTATCATTGCATGCATCATAATATCGAATCATTGCATACATAATTTTAAACCATCATAACTTCGAAACATCAGAGTACATCATACCATGCATGATTCAAATCATCATCATAACTTCTCATTTTTCATCAACAAAAAGAAAAGTGTAACTAGCATATTTTTGAAACATGTAAGCTAGTAAGTTAGCAAGTTTTATTTCACCTTAGAACATGCAAGCTAGTAAGTTTTTGATATATGCAAGTTAGCAAAATTTTTGCTTCTTGATGTGTGCAAGCTAGCACTTTTTGCTTCTTTTTTGAGATGTGCAAGTTAGCAAAATTATTGCTTCTTGAGATATAAAAGCTAGTACTTTTTGCTTCTCTTTTGAGATGTGCAAGCTAGTACTTTTGCTTCTCTTGAGATGTGCAAGTTTCTCTTTTCTTTAAAATGTGAAAGCTAGCAATTCTTTCTCCCCCTTTGTTATTGTCAAAAAGAAAGGAATAATATAACATTATAATTCTTTTCCCTTTACATCAATTTTCAAATCTTGATAAATATTAATAAAAAAATAAATTTATATCAAAAGTGATCAATTTGATGATGGGGTATAGATATTATAAACACAGAGGAGTCATATGAAATAAACAAATATCAAGTTGTGAGTATCCAAATATCATGACTCATTTTGATAAGTCTCATCTTTAGTAAAAAGGAAGAATCATACGAGAATATCTTGATTCATGCATAATAAATCTCAAGTCATCAAGATCATGATTTTGATAAAACTCATTCAAATTTAAATCATCAAAATCACTTTCATAGTTCAAGAGATTCATAAAAAATAACATAAATAGATTCATTAATCTCTTATTGAAAACTCAATAGGATAGAGAAATTTTCAAGAAAAATATATTTCTTTTTTTTATTTTTATGTGATTGATTTCATATAAGCATGCCCTTATTTTCTATACTAAATCCATGCATCATCGTTTAAAATCAAAAAACAAGTTTCATCGTGACAAAGATCAATAGTATAACACAAAAAATAAAACATCTTGAATCAAATAATTCCAATGTCAATGTTATTATTGTTTCGGCTAATGAGCTTTATGAAGTGTGTTGGATCTCCGATCATATTATCAAAATATCATTTTTGCTCCTAGCTTTCGATTATATATATTTCTACAAGAAATGTGGGTTTGCTTTAGGTACCCATTTGACTTTGAGTTCCTCATGATTAGATCTACCTATCTTGTCTTTTGGCATAAAATCATTTATGGTTCCTTTAGGAACTCAAACTAATTTATGTGAGCCATATCTTTTAAATGAACCTTTACACGCAAAATGTTTATCACAAAAATTACACTTAATCTTAGGGGAACATGTAAAGTTGGTCCTTTAACAAAAGTAATTGGTTTTTATTGAGTGTTGCTACTCACAAAGCCGATTCCCTCCTTTCTACATGACATTTATTAGCAAGAATCATATCGAATGATTTGCTATCAATTTTAATTTTTTTCTAATATTTATTGTAATAGCAAAATTTTCTTTTTTGACTAAGTTTAACTCTTCACATTGAGTACAAGAGGTTAACATGCAATTATCATGCACATTTTTTAATTTTTTAAATTTACTAGAGAGAGAAGCATTATCCTTTTTTAGCATTTTATATTTCTTAGTAACTAATTTAAAATAATAAAAAAAACTCATGAAATGTATTAAGTAATTCATTGTAAGGTAAAGGGGTTTCGGGTGAGTCATATACCTCGTCGTCAAAAGCCACCAAAGCGTAGTTCGTCACCCCACCTTCATTGGTTTGCTCCTCATCTTCGGATGCACTCGATTTATCCTAAGTTACCTTGAGTGCTTTCTTCTTCTTTAGCAGCTTCTTCTTTTTCAATTGAGGGCATTTGCTTTTGAGGTGCCCTGACCTTTTGCATTCATAGCAAGTTATTGTGTCCTTTTTAAGTTCATTTTTATTTTTAGATTCTTGTCTTATGAATTTTTTAAATTTTTTTATTAGGAGTTCAAAGTCATCATCATTACTTGAGCTTTCGCTCGAGTGATATTCTTTTATTATAAATGACATATCCTTCTTATTCTTTGAAAGATTGTTCTCATGTTCGTCATGTGTCATATAAGTCATTTCATAGGTCATTAATGACCTTATAAGTTCTTCAAGAGGAAAATAGTTCAAGTCCTTTGCTTTTTGAATAGCAGTTACTTTTGGGTCTCAATTTTTAGGAAGAGATCATAAAATTTTATTAACAAGTTTAAGATTCGTAAAACATTTACCAAGAGCTTTCAAACCATTGACGACATTCGTAAAACGAGTGTACATATCACAAATGGTTTCATTCGAAATAATTCAAAACTATGCATCAAGATATTTATCTTAGATTCTTTTACTCTACTTGTGCATTCATGAGTAATTTCAAGTGTGTGTCAAATATCATGAGCAGTTTCACAAGTCAAAATACGATTAAACTCATTTTGGTCCAAAGCACAAAACAAAGCGTTCAAGCTTTAGTATTTAACGAAAATAATTTTTTTCTTAAAATCATTTCATTCATTCATACGTTTAGAGAGTATTTGAAAATCAAGTTCAATGACATTCCATAAATTGAAATCCATAGAAAGCAAGAAAACTCACATTCTTGTTTTCCAATATGTGTAGTTCGTCCCATTGAACATAGAAGGATGAGTGATAGAGTATCCCTCTAGATTGCTAGCAAAAGCTATTTAATCTCTCTTGGGTGTTAAACCAATCGAGAAAAACTTAGCTCTGATACCAATTGTTAGAACTGTATCGACACTAAAAAGAGAGGTGAATTAATGCTTTTGTAAAATTATGTCGATTTAGAAAACTCATTCGATAAAGCCTGTATCGAAAAGATATTTAACTTGAAAACATTCGTAAGAGTAGTGAGCAAATAAATCAGTTTGCAAGATGAATGAAAAGCATAAAGTAAATACAAACCAGATTTATAGTGGTTCGGTCGTCCCGATCTATACGTCCACTTCTAATTCCTCTTCACTCAAGGCCATCGACTTTCACTACTGATCTTTTTTCAATGAGTAAAGATCAACTACCCTCTTACAACTCTTTCTCTTTTTCACAGGCTCATGAGAACCTTTACACCTCTCTCTTTTGCACTTAGAGCTCACTCCTCCCTTAGAAACACCTCTAAACACTAGAAGAGGAGACTCTACACTAAAAAAGATTATAACCCTTTTTTCATAAAGATTCTTTCTCCTTTTTACTCTTATTCTTGCTTACCCAAGAAGGAATTAGTGGGGTATTTATAAACCCCAAATGGTTTTAAAAATTAGAACCAAAACTCAAATCCCCAAGTTTTCAGGCTATCAACGGTACCATAACTTGTGTTGGGTAGTACTACCGCCTGCAGCATTGACACTGGGCGGTACCACCGCCTGACATAGTTTGGGAGACTGTGTTTAGGCAGTACCACCATTGGGTCCTCGGAAAAAAGTACATATCGTACTTTTCCAGCTCACAAGCGGTTCCACCACCTGTTCTGGCGATGCCACCGATTGACCCAACTTTTGGGTCACTGAATGAGCCTCCTAATGGGCCCAAATTAGTCCCATATCATACCTAATGGGCCCATAACTGAGTTAGTATAGTTACACCTGAAACTAACTCAATTAGACTTAAACTACTTTGATCTAGACACAATCAATTACAAACATGAATCCTATGTTGTCCGATATATCATTGGTTTATTTGGCGCTTTGTCCAATCCTTCGACGCATCGTCCTTTCCTTCGACGTATTGCCCGACCATCGGCATGTTGACCTCCCGCAACATCCGATCTTCTTAGCGCAATGTCCAATCCTTCTAACCCGATGCCCAAACTCATGACACGAAGCCCTTCCGACACGTCGACCAGTTCTTCGGCCCGACGTCCAATCTTCTGACATGTTTCAATCCAACCCAACATCTGATTTTTTTCTATTTCAATTGATTTGTCTTTCCATGATCGAAGTTAGTCCTACCTCAAAGTCATTCAACACCACCTCAAAGTCACCTCATCGCAACAAAACCCTTGTCAAACCACCACGAGGGCTACTCGGACGACTTCACGTTTTCGGATCAAGACCGAGCCGTGCTGACTCCCGATCGACAACATCGAGGAAACAACAACGATTATTATATTTTGAAGCAAATCATGTATATATATTTCCAAATTCTATTTTTTCCTTATACAAACCGTCAGCAATGCATATAAATTCTGATCCTAATAAATATACTTACTAAATATGGAAGAAAATGAATCTGATATTATAAGACGAGAATCTTCAACATCCCTCAAGTAATGTTTTAGATGTAAAACTAATATTCTTATTAGAATAAATGTCACATATTTTCCAACATCATACCTTCACCTCAAAAAGCCCCAAGCAGATGAACTGAAAAAAGAAAGTCTCGAGTTTTAACATCACTAGAAGATACACGTTTTCTCCTCCATCTCAGATAAATAGTCCCCAGAAGTTCCCTGCCTTCCCACATGGCCTCTCCACACACTGCGTTGTCTCAGATGGGGCAGGGTGGGACTTCCAGGGTTCCGCCAGCCTGAATCTGGCCCCAGCCGATAAGACGCCAGTGCTTCTCAACACGCCGGCTCAGGGCAATCTTCTCCCCTTTGCTTGTGCACACCGGTGCAGTAAGCTGCAGCTTCGCCAGATCATTCTTCACAGCGACGACTCGAGCCCCCGTGGACATAGATCCTATGTTGAGCATCAGGATTTCGCCCTTCGTCAGCTTTGACACCTTCCCTTGTTTCTCTGTCCCTTTTGTCCTGACACCCAAAAGCCTCCGGAGGAGAAAAAAGTTCACCTGTAGGAACCAAGTTAAAAGGCAGCAATTCAGGCATGCAGCACAAAGCATATTGCAGATACAAATACATCTCTCTTCCAGTGTAGATCATATGCTTCATCCTCTGTTTCAGTTACATGCGCCTTGTTATGACATGTAGCTCTACCAAGGGAAACATCATCAAATTGTGAAAGGCCCTCTATGACAAATTGTCAAACTTGTTCCAAATGTATGATCTATTATGCCATACTATCCATATATCTAGTGAGAAACAAATAACTACAATATGATCCACTCTTAGATATGAACTACTATACAACTGTTTATCAAAATATTTTGCATTCATAAGAACACAAATAAAAACTCACCTATTTCCATTCGATATTCATAAACATCATAGACATGAACTATTATGCCATACTATCCATATATCTAGTGAGAAACAAATAACTACAATATGATCCACTCTTAGATATGAACTACTATACAACTGTTTATCAAAATATTTTGCATTCATAAGAACACAAATAAAAACTCACCTATTTCCATTTTTTTCTCAATATTCATAAACATCATAGACTCTCTTAAGTCTTCATCATTTTTCTCCAACATGCCCATCTATTTATCCACTATTTACACCATTGTTGTAATAATTTCCAGTATATTTAGACCCTTCTCTGTAGTATCTTCAAAATTAGACTTTAAAAATTCAAAGCAACAAGGTGAAAACCCTTGTTATCTTGCAAATCTAATTTTGGAACAAGCCCCTTGCTAAAGATCTCACACCAATTAACCAAAGGCAAACTTCTTGTTGGTGTGAAATTGGTCTGATGTCAAAAAATCCAATTGTTTCTTCTTTGAGTCTTGCAATATACACACATAAGAACTCCATAGGAGAGCGGAAGAAAGATAAACCATGAAAATCATAAAAGGCAAGGAAATATCAAGTTGTAAAAGTAGAGAAAGGGAAAGAGAAGGGTTACAGCAAAGATGTGCAAAATCATACTTCAAGATGGGTGAGGGAGAGGTGAGAATGTGCCATGTGTGTGTGTGTGGTATATGTGAAATTTATGAACTATACAGAGCTCATGCAAAACTGCATATCAGAATAAGTTATATTCATCTTTTAAGTGTGTCGCTAAATCAAGTATGGAAGTAGAACTGGGCAGAAACGATCACTGGATAAATGCCTTTATTAAGTTGCTAACATTTTTTTTTGGATGATTAATGTATAAAGATAATAATGAACCAGAACATGGAAACAAAATGTAACGTACCTCCAGCTCAACAAAGACATCAGGCAGCGAACCAACTTCACCAAGAACCTGACCTACCAGCCTATCAGCACGAGTTAATGTGGGATCCATTGTAGTGCCTACACCAATGAGCCCCCCGGGCACGGCAAATTGAAGCTCATTTTGTTCAGCATATAGTGAAACAATCCTCGAGTATATAGGGGTGCACTTTATATTCCCACTCTCATCTTTAACAACGATACCAGGACGAACTTCAATAAACTGGTTCACCTTTAAAACACCCTGTATAAAACATTATCAATTTCAAGTTTCTTTTTAATACAAGTGACCGAAGTGCATCATGTTAATGAGTATTAAGCCCATTCAGTCCAAGAAAAAAAAATAAAGCAATATATGACAGCAAAAAAGGCAAAGAAAAAGTGTTTTACAAAAGGCTTGCAGTAAAATTATAGTAAATCCCAAGATATGCAACATGCTTATAACTTGCTGAAGAAGCTCAATAATAAAGCAATGTTACAATACCCATCATACAATTGTACAGCATACTGAGACATAGGAGATTGTGGAAGAGATACAAGCATATCTTAAGTTCTGCAAAGACAATAGGTGACAAGTTACATACCCTAAGGATGCTTCCACCTGCAACACCACCTTTTATCTCATCAACCTCAGAGCCGGGCTTGTTCACATCAAAAGAACGGATGACAATCATGTTTGGAGGTGAAATAAAGTTTCTCTCTGGAATAGGGATTTTCTTAACAAGATACTCGCAGACAACGTCAATATTATATTTCAATTGAGCAGATATTGGCACCACAGGAGCTCCATCAGCGATAGTACCCTGACAATTTTATTCATGTTCTAACAATGTCATGGTTTATCTAGGTATCAAACAGAGAGGAAAAAGAATTCCTGGTTTTTTTCTGAAGATTGACCTGAATAAACTTCTGGATAGCTTCATGTTGATTAATTGCAGCACTTTCCTGGATTAGATCAATCTTATTTTGTAAAATAATAATATGTTGCAGACGCATGATTTCAACAGCAGCCAGATGTTCAGACGTTTGAGGCTGTGGGCAACTCTCATTTCCAGCTATAAGAAGTAAGGCTCCATCCATAATTGCAGCACCGTTAAGCATAGTAGCCATAAGAATATCATGGCCCTAAAAAACAAAACAGAGCAATAACATAAAAAAGAGTTAATTTAGTTTCTGCATAAAATAAGTATAATCCTTTTTTTATTATTGTTGCATGTTGAACGTGATTAGTGTAGAGGTACAAAACAAATCCTTTAAATAAATTTAAACATAACTATTGCATCAATTTGCATATTAATATAAAGGTATTTCAAGATATGCAATACTTCCAATCAAGTTCTGTACCAGAGTGTGAAGCACACAGAAGATTGGCGCTAACATTAACCAGGATGCTGACCATGAGAGCTGAACAGTTCTAAAGATTATTTCACTATATAATAACTCTGTCACATCAATTGGAAGTTCTAAAAATCACAACTGCAGTGACCTCATATTGCTTTAGGATTATGGAAATATATTTGCACTAGCGCATGAAGATTGGATTTCATTAGGACTCAATCCAATATAACTAGATTGAGAGGGTGAGAAATGAGAACTCTGCTAGACTGGTTTCACAATAGTTATTTCACTTCTACGGAGCAACATTAATGTTTCCCTCTTTTTTTTAAATCAATAAGTGTTGATATCTTTCATCGGTTTTAGAAGAAGCTCCAGTAGAAGCTCTACCGAAATTAATATATATTCTAAACAAAAGATGGTTTTGATGGGTTTCTAGTCTGAACCATACAACATCAATCTGATGTTCTGGAAATAGGCTTCTAGTCTGAACCATACAACATCAGTCTGATGCTTTGGGGGACACCAATTTCAAATTCTAAACCAGGACAACTAAAACACTTGTAGAAATTTAACACAACATGCATTAAATGCTTGGAAAGACCTATGAAAAATAAAAGTTTTGGGATAGTAAATGAGAAGGTAAATTGAAGAAACTTAAAAACAAAGTTCAAGCAAGATGATGGTCAAAAAAGAAAAGGATGATGAAATATCATATAGTCCAAGGAAAACTTCCAAATTTTCCACAATTAATGTACGAGTCTCTCAGAACCCTGGACAAATATGATTGCATTGGCATAAGTTGCTAAAAAATTAAAAATAAAGGAAGACAAAAAGACCACATAATTATTTTAATGTTCCACAAAAGCCTCTAAATGCACAGATAACTCAAGTATATTCAAGATGAGGTGTAGAAAAGGGGAGTGGTACTTGCAACTCTCCTTCAATTATTCAAAACAAAAAATGTCCCATTCATTCAGCATTGGCTCTAAATAAAACAATATATGGTTTTTGACAGAACTTAACTACTTTACATAATTGCCCAGCCCTCCATTGCAGTCCACGTACACGAACAAACCACTGATTTCCACAACATTTTGAGCTTAACGTGCCAACTAAACTCAGATATATGGTATGTATGCATATTCCTTTCTCAGATTGGTTCTTTTTTTAAGGATTGGTGTGAATATTCCATTGACATGAAGGTGCTTTGTGATGGTATGTGTACTCTGCTTGAGTGCAGAATAAAGGTCAAGATATTCCTAGAGTGCAAAATGAAATTAACACCCTGCCCCTTGTGAGAATTGTCAACAGTCAAGCAGATGGACCATGGTGTACATGCAATATTTGAATAGCATAAGAAAGATTTTGACAGCCCCTACACCTTTTAGACTCAGATTTTGACATGCCTAGTGAGGCCTTGCATTTCTGTAATCTTGACTTTACTGGTCCCTATGTTTTAAGATGTAAACAACATTATGCTCTCCATTAACAAATGAAAAAAATACCTGTTATGTATGTCCTGTATTATCTCAGGCAGTTAAGATCAGAGAGTTCAAACAGACAAACTTGAATAGAGTATTGTGGAGCAACCAAGGAGTTAGAAGAAGAGAGGCCAACCGATATTCCTTACTAAGTCCTAATAACAAATTTTATTTTATATTTATTTTTTTTCGGATGTATTTTTTACTCAATGTTATAGGGAATCTCTAAATCTTATTGAGTCTATTTGATGTCTCAGAGTCCTCATAAGGGTATGGCAAATTATGAAAGTTGTTTAAATTAAAGTTTAGAGTTCTAGAAGATCCTTTAGATAGGATTATAAAGATGGTAAGATTACCAAAAATATAGGGACTTGTATCCCAAACCCCTTGGTAGGTCATCTATAAGTGGCTGTAGAGGCCTGTAAGCCCAACATTATTTCATTTTTTAAATTAATTTAGCAGTAGTTTCGTAGTAATCCTCGTTCTTCTCTCTTTCTCTTGAGGTCTTTTATATTGCTCAAATTGGAGGAAACCCTGATGGGATTAGCCAAATCCTGTAACGGAGATAAGTATTGTTTTCTTTCTTTTATTCTTCTTTTCCTATGTTGGGCCATCACCATGCCTATGCAATACAAAAGCACCACTGAAATGTATAGTCAGATAAAAGATTATTTTATCCTAGTCCAATTAGAAGTCTATTAAAGAAATATACAGTTCCAAGGTAAGTCACCTTACCGGGCAATCCACAAAAGAAACATGTCTTAGAAGTTTCATCCTAGTGTTCTCAAACCCTGGAACATCACATGGAGGACTGTCTTCTTTTCCACTTCCATAAGCCCTGCTTAAGCATAAAAGATCAACAGCTGAAGATATATCAAAGCAAACAAGGGATTTTTTTATCAAGGAACCATACTTGTAACACATAGGTCGTGGGCATCTATCATCTTCACATTTATATATTTTTGCATTGGCATATCCCAGCTTGATGGTGATATTGCGCTCCAACTCATTCTTGAAGCGAACAGTCTGCCAATACAAAGCAAGTCAATCATTGTACAGATTTTGGATGGAGAAAAGCTTGCCAGATACTATACCAATTACTGTACCATCTAATGCAACTTCTATTGCTTCACATCTTCTAACGACAGCATGTATCTAATGCAACTATCATTTAAAATAATAAACACTAAATGCAAATACATATTGTCATAAAAATGCAAACCCATACTGACGAACCAACTAGCAACAAACATTATGAGCTACAGGAGTGGTCGTAAGAGTGCTTTTTATTAACCAATAATTTTCACTATGTTCATGAGTTTTTGCTTGTTTTCAACTTCTATCCCCTTCAAATTGGATCAAAACTGCCTTCCTATTCCTAAATATCATATATATGCACCTTAAGTTATAAAGGCCTTCTACACTCAGATTCTAGTTGCCCATGCCCAACCAATCTTGGTCGGTGGAAATGGAGCAAGAGAGCCAAAACCTGTCCTTATAGGATCATGTGAGATATCATCAAAGGCAGCAAACTTCTCAAAATCTTAAGAGCACGCAAAACCAATGATTATTTTATAAGACATGATAAAATCATCTAATTACCAAAAAAGAACTTGGTAGACCATATAGTCATTGTTAAATTTTCCAAGTGATCACTTGATGAACTTCTCTAGTGTTTAAAGCAAATGCACACAACATTATTAAAAACCATAGACCTTCACATAAATATCTTGGGGCAACAACAACTGATTTAAAACTGTAGACGTTTAAGTAAATATCTTGGAAAGACATCAATTGGTTCGAATTAAAAAGACTAACAGTAGTACCTGTACACCGGATATTGCTTTTACAACAGTTGACTTTCCATGAGCCACATGACCAATGGTACCTAAAATTAAATATAGATCATTATACTTAACACAAAAAATAAAACAGATAAAAGGATGCAAATGGACGAGGGTAAAATGAGATATGAATATGTAGCATACTCTTAACGAAGAAGAGGAATAAATTTACAAGGAAAATCAAAGACCAAGAGTAAGAATACAAGAAGAAAAGAACTGGTAAAAAGAGTTACCACACTTCAATACGATGAAGAAGCTTGTGAACTCTCCAAACCACAGGAACACCTTGACCCACTAAGATGAACAGAAGAAACTTATTCCATGATGCACACATGGTTAGCAGGGGTGTGGAAATGAAGAGTTCAAACCGAGAAACAAAACCAAACAAAATGGGTGTGTCTGTTTAAAATTTGTTCACGTTTTATTATTGATTGGTCCAGTTTGAGAAGTTGAAAAGCAAACAACTCTCAGTTCCTGGTTTGAGGCTTTGAGGTTTGAAAAATCCATCAATGATATGTTTCTCCTTATTATCTAAAGGGCAAAGCATAAGAAAAACATTTATAGAATATTTTTTATAAAACTAAATAAAAATTGAATTGCCCACGACAACATTAATTAATTTCTTCTTATTATGTTTTTCAGTTGGGAAATAATCTTGGAACTGAATGATGTTTCCACAAACCTATAACCTTTATCTCAAATAATTAACAATTTTGGCGGTTCCACAATCCATGGAAAGCATTATATTATTGAACTCATTGTTAGTTAACAAGTACCACTAATTTAACTAAGTATGACAATGTCTACAATCCAGAATCCACTCGAAGGAATATTGGTTAGAACAGGATTAGAGTACTTTGGAAGTTTCACAATAATGCTAACAGAAACAAGCTATTTTTAAGAAATATAAATATAGTTGACTTTCCAGTGAACTTAAAACAAAAGAAAATACAGTTAAATAAGGGACAGAAAATTTTGCAAAGAATAAGTTCTGCCAACAAGCAAATCAGGTGCATCTAGTCTTAATGAATTCCTGTGCAAGCAATAGTTCTTACCAATGTTAATGGTAGCCTGACGTGAGATAACTTCTGGCGACAGTGGGTGAAGTTTTGTCACATCAAGTTTACTCAAGTCTTGCTCCATTAATCCTTTACGAGACATTTTTTATGTAGACGATATACCTCAGTTGAGTCCTGAAAGGAAGCAAAGATACATATTCTACTGAGGTGAAGCTAATAAAACGATTGAAATCTTCAAAACTGGTACTCCAATATCTTTCTGCATCACATAGATGTCCTGATCCAGGATATACATAAAGTGCAACCTTAGTCTCCTTCTGCTTGATAGAAATAGCCTATAAGGAGGGGAGATTCGGGGGGCAATCAGGTACAAAAATTTCATGGATGTTTATGAATTTTCCAGAAACAAAATATGTAATCGGACACTGTGTAGCAACAAGTGACAATGCAAGAGGCTGATGGTCCTCATAGGGACATGAAGAAGGTGTGCACTTTGTGAACAAGTAATATATAAGGTTCAAGAAATGAGGACCACATGGTGAAACCAGTTAAATGTAAGTCACTGGACCAGTACGATAGTTTGGATACATCGAACTCCTTTAACATATATTTGTTTATACCAAACTGATAACAATTTTACAGCTTATGCAAAGGTCTGCCCTACGGTTTAACAATTCGAGGAGGCACCTTTCTGTGGCGTACGCCATTCCTCGAGCCTAACTAGCTGGCCAAATATAACCTTAATACTCGCCCTTCTTTTTCTTGTTCGACTGCATTAATCTTTTAACAAAATCAGAGTCCTCTTGCCCAAAGCCCATCTGCCAGACGTGATTCCCACACCAGATGTGCCAAGAAAGTAGATTGATAAGACGATGGCAGCCCAACGGCGGCGGCCGCTGGTGAGCGGAAGCGTCCGAGCCGCACGGAGATAAAGAGGCAGCACTGCCTCAATCAAGAATCTCCAGGGTTTTACTACGCCACTATCTTTCGATAAAGATCTCACAGTCGTATGAGCACGACAAATTCCCCGACGTCGGCCTTTCGGGAGTTTAAGAGTGGGATCCTCAGAAAGAAAGAAAGAATATGAAGATAGTATGAGTCGTCGAACGGGCAAAACGAACCAACAACAAAAGCACGAAAACATGATCAAAATTTGGAAACAATCAAGAACACGCCCATCCGGCCGTAATACAACTAAAAGAAGCACGGGCAACAAGAATACATTTACCCTGAACAAGAGAAAGATACCTTGAAAGCTGGATCGGCGAAAGGATCAGCGCACGGTCGAGAAGAAACCCTAAGATCTTGAAAGATCGCGAGGGTATCGGAGCCGAGGAGAGCAAGAGAGGCGGAGGGGACGGCGATAACGGACGCCGAGGCGGAGCTGCTGCGGAAGATAAAAAGAACGAGAAAGAGGTGGCGGAGAGGGCTTCGTAGGGCATCCGCGTCGAGTCTCCCCGATGATCCGAGTCGCTAATTCCAGATCCGACGGTTCAAATAAGCTTCTCGCTTCTCCCCATCGGAGAGGGGGGCGGGCAGCGAACGAGCCCGAAACACGACCCGACTCAAACTCACGCGGCTCAGTTGTAAACTGGGCCGTGTCGGCCTGATGCTAAGATAACAGACCGAATGTAAATGGGCCCAATTTTAAGGCACCTCTGCGAAGCTCTTTGACTTGATTAGTTGATCATTAAGTAAATTGTTTTTTTTTTTTTGCATAATCTATTTTTAGCATTTAAATGAAACATCGCTTTATGTTTTGTATTTCTTGGATGAAAATTTAGAAACCGTTATTCTTGACATATTTTAATAAGTTGAAAAAAAATTTAATGTATTAGGTTGCTTATAATAAGCTGAAATATTATTGTGTTATGTTAGACTCCACTACTTTAGTGTTTTACGTTAATGTGTTATTAGTTCGAGCTATTAATGACCGATTAACTCTTAGAATTTAAGATATGATTGTATAAGATTTGAGTGATTAGGAGCGTAATTACATATTTATTTCTATAATTAATTATCTTTAGTATTTTAGTTTTTATATTTTTAATAATTATATTAAGATGTCGGTATTTATGAAAGTGAAATATTTAAACTCATTTCTCCTTATGTCATCGATTCTGTTAACGAAAATATCATACGTTCGTAGTGATTAATCAAAGTGAGACAAAAATAATAAGCACTCAGTGATAAGCCCTATAATGTTTCCATCAGTAAAATCAATGGTATAAGAAAAAATAAGATTAAATATTTTATTTTTATAACTTTTAAAAATATAAAGATCGAGATGCTTAAATTAACTAATTACATAAGGTAATATAACCCTCGATTGATCATGTAAAGGGGCACATATATTGATTTTTTTTTTTTGAAACCTCTTTCAAATTTCATCTTATTCAAAATCTTTTTTTTTTCTTTGACTACTGAATTATTAAAGAAATATATTAAGTAATATGATAAATGCCTAATCAACCCCCTAAACATGGATCACGCTATGGGATAAGGTTTCAAAGGAGGGATTTGTTGGGGAGAACAAAGTTGATTAGAGAAAAAGGAAGGAGTCGATGTTTCTTCGTCTTCTACTAGGCATAGTGTTACAGGATCAGCACTTGTCGTCATAACACGCGAATCACACGGCATCATCATCTTATAAACTATCGTCTCTACTAATTCCACATGAAGTCAAGCCTAAGTGAGCATTCCTTTGACGTCGTCTTCACGGCCAATTTGAACAGACATCAAGCTTTTAGCTGAGGTCGTCACTGATACCATCGGACCGCCTTCGTCCAATTTCAACATGTCCAAATAGTCTTTTTTGTCGAATTTAAATATGTATTTCGTTGTGTTTGACTTTTCTCGATGACCATAAAATCACACGTATTTATTTATAGAGAAGAAAACAAGATCAAGGTTGCAAATTAATTAGGCTTGTTTGAATGAGTGTTTCGTACTTTGTCAAACGGACCCGTCTTCTTCCTTTGCTCGATCGCTTTGTTGATGATGCAAGGGATTGAAACATCATCATCAATTTTAATCTATTAATCAATAAAAATATATTTTTGTAGATAAATCATTCTCATTTATCAAAAATATTAAAGGGTGATTAATTTTGCTTCGTACAAAAGAGTATAATGCCATAATGTTTTCACGACTATGAAAGAACTTCACGCCTCACTCCAAAAGGGATCTTGGCATCAAGATTAAATTAATATCGAATCCAAAATAAATGATTCAAAAGATTCCATCATTAGTTTAATTGTTAGAGAAAGATATTATTGACATTTGAGTCACGTACTTCAGATTCATGTATATAGGATTATTCGAGGTATTTTCAAGATAAAAATATCAAACTACTAAGATGATTATTTTGATGTGCCTATGATGTGAAAACATCAATCTCCCGACGAGATCATCCGAAATATCATCTATTATGAAGATTTAAATTGAAAATGATTTCTCATCCTTCCGGCAATCAATACAGTAGTTGGTAAAAAATAACTTTTTGATTGTGTTAAAAATAAATTTTTATATCTAATAATAAAATAATATAAAATATATTATATAAAATATTTTTGGATGAGATAATCTTCAACCGTCTTTATCAATATTAATTTGATATCTTATACATACAACACCTAACCAACATGTCATGTAGCTGACATGTGCTGAATGCAATATCTTTCCTCTGATTAGTTAAACATCGATATCAACGACTTGACATCGACTTCCAAATCCAATTCATGCAATTGAGCTGTGGGACGCTTCATTCATTGCCAGACATGACGTTTCTCTATCAACTCAAATCTAAGACGTGATATCCTCGTCAATAAATAATAAATCATGTATCCTGCTAATGAACATGTAATTTTTTGATTTGACGACGACTTTAACCCTAAGTACGAATTTGTACTTGTCATAATAATCACATCGCATGGATTATTGACCCATTATATTAATTTTTACAGTTTAAATCGATGACAATTATATCATACTAAATCGAAATGCGCACGAGACTACTTATGGAAAAGTATACAAGTTGAATTATCATTGAAACAGACATAATCTAAGCATGTCGATCCTATTATGGATGCGAATCTATGATTCAGCGAGTAATTAAAAATGGGCACCAACCACGGGACCAAAACCCAACCACTACATGTATATGTTTCTAAATCTTTTAAAGCTTATTGATATATATATATATATATATATATATATGATTTTAATTAAAAAATGTTTTGTTTTGATATCCTCTGAATTATTTTATAAAATTCTTATTATATTTTATAAGTTTTATATATCTTTTAAGGTGTGGGGAGGTGTGATAGTTTATTGGTGCATGCAGATGCAAGGGGACGTCGTCTCGTCTGGTGACTGCTAGGTGCTGTGAAGCAGGCGTGAGGTGCGAAAGTCGCCGGTAGATGGCAGCGCCCGAAAGCAGCTATTTGTTGAAGCTGAAGATGAAGATGGTGAAGTTTTACCCAACTCGACCGAGAAATTAAAGAGAGAAGCAAGCAAGCAAACAAAGAAAAGCTGTGGAGAACGAAGAAGGGCGAGCGGGGGAAAGAGTCGTCCGTCGCGTGCGTCAAGAGAACGTCACGCGCTCTCCACCTACCCCTCGCCATCTCTCTCTCTCTCTCTCGACCTACCACCCGAACGAGGCGAGAGAGAGAGAGAGAGAGAGAGAGAGAGTTTATAAATGGTGAGCTAGCCGGCCGGAGCGCTAGCCAGGGATCGAATACGATCTCTGCGCCTCGACGGGTCGCAGCAAATCCTCCTCCTTCCTCTTTGGTTGCGTCGTGATTCCCGTTTGATTCCTACCTGAAGCCGACCCACCGGATAGGTGGAGGAGTAGTCGAGAGGAAGAGGCAGAGGCAGCAGAACGAAACCTCCCTTCCACATCTTCTCCTTTGGCCTTTTCCTCTATCTGCCGAGGTTTATCGTATGGCGATCACAGTACATCCTCCTCCTCTTCCTCCTGCTAACGTTATCAGCAGGAAGAGCGGATCGGTTTCTCTCAGTATCGGTGTCAGAGCTGCTGCCAACTTCGAACAAAATAAGCAGCAGCGGCAAGAACGACAAGTCGAGCAGGGCCGGAGGAAAGATATCCGCACCTCTCGCCCCTCCTCTCCTTTGGGAGCCTCCGACGAGGTGGCCTCGCGCTTGGGCTACGAGATCGCCATTGCCAACCTCGAGCGCCTATTCTGGCAGCAGGCCGCCACGGGAGTCCAACCGCCCGCGTCTGGGGAACCCTCCGGTCGCCCCGTCCGCGTGGCCTACCAGGGTTCCCGCGGCTCCTACTGCCAGGAGGCCGCCGCCAGGGCCTTCCCCTCCTCGGCCTGCGAGGCCTTCCCCTGCGCCCACATGGAAGAAGCCTTCGACGTCCTCGAGGACCACTCCGCCGACCGCGCCGTGGTGCCCGCGGAGAACTCCCTCGACGGGCCCATCGACCGCAACCTCGACCTCCTCCTCCGCCACCCGGGAATCCGCATCTTGGGCGAGCTCGTCCTCCCGGTCAATCACTGCCTGCTCTCCCTCCCGGGCGTGCTCAGGTCCGGCCTCCGCCGGGTCATCAGTCACCCGCAGGCCCTGTCCCACTGCCGCCGGAGCCTGGAGGCCCTCGGCCTCGAGGTCGACGAGGTCTCTAGTGCCACCGATGCCGCCCGGTTCGTGGCAGAGAATCGGGTGGCGGACACCGCGGTCATCGGAAGCCGGATGGCCGCCCGGGAGTTCGGACTGCGGGTCCTGAAGCCCAACTTCCAGGACCACCACCTCGGTGGCAACCTCACCCGCTTCCTCCAGCTCGGCCTATCTTCAGGGCACGCCCAGGCCTCTTCTTCCATCGTCGGAGGGGCAGCGCACAAGACCACCGTGGTCTTCACTCTGGACGGAGGGGCGTCAGACCTGTTCCGGGCGATGTGGATCTTCGAGAGTCGAGACCTGAGGGTGACGCGCGTCGACCACCGGCCCAACCGTGCGAAGCCGCTCCGGGTGGTTGACCGGGGCGACGACGGGCTGAGGAACGTGACGTACCTGGACTACGTCTTCGTGTTGGACGTCGAAGGCAGCGTGTCGGACCCCGTCGTGGAGGCCGCACTGGCACGCTTGAACGAGATGGCCGTCTTCTCACGTGTGCTCGGAAGCTACACCTGCACGTACCAAGGAATTAATTAATTTGTATATAATGAATGAAATATACGCCGTATCCGTATGTACTCACTTACAAGCAAATACGGTCTTCCGTAATAAAAAGGAAGCATTTATTTACTTTTATTTATTTATTTTTAGAGTGATCGAAACTTGTATTTTTCAATCGTCGTTCATCCTAAGAACACTTTTTAATTAAGTTGTAGATTTAATTTTAAGCAAAAATTACAGAGTGAGCAAACGTCATTAGCATGACAACCGATGACGTCAGATTTGTAGGTTTACAAATATTAATTCGAGATGTCATACCTAACTTCGTAGTTTGCTTGTAGAGATATATCGCAACCGACAACGAAACCTCCTTTTGCAACTTGTGACGAGTGCCGACATTTACCTTTTGATACGTCGAACACCATGGAGGAGGAGAACCACGGCAAGATTGGCAACCTGCCGGTCAATGAGCGGACTCTTTTTTGGCGGGGGCAATGCGCGGCTCTAAGGTACGGAGAGGAGGAGAGGAGATTAGGCGGAGATTCGAATGCGTTTCTTGAAAGTAAACAAAGAATAGGCTTCTTGCGATGCTTTTCGCGATTAGGCAGCGGGGAGCAGATTGTGTTTAGGCGGAAGAGGAGGGGGAAAAAGAGATGAGAGATGAAAAGCAAATTCCTGCGACGTTTCCCGGAACCAGGCACCGTCACAGCGATCGCCGGGAGGAGACTGTGACTGGGGACCCTTTTTGAAGGGCGGAAGGCCTCGTTGTTCTAGCGCGATAGCACGATCGGTTCACCCTCCTCTTCCTCCTTCTGGCGCCTCGTCGAATTGCATTATCGATCGAAAGGGGAATAAAAGGAGGTGATATCCAACTCTCTCACCCTGATGGGAAGGTGCCCGCACGGGCTCCTTTTCCGTTTGTTAAGAAGAGAACACCGATGAAAGCTTGGCCTGGGGAATCGGACGGTTGAAACTTATGCGAACGTCGGGATCTGCAATTCCCCTTGTTTTGTTGAAGTCGAAGCAGAGGCAGCCAGCGTCCACTTGGTGTGCTGCAGGTTCGACATCAACGACGTTCGCTTGTGCGCACCGAAGAAAGAATCCACTTTTAACCTCTATGAACAGTATTTATTGAAATACTCTTTGGGAACAGGATTTATTGCCTTTGAGGAGAAAACAATTTGAGATCGTGTCGCATTAAATGGTTGATTTACTGCCTCCACTCCATATTTGATTGTCATTCTTTTTCTCTGTATCCTTCGTTATGCTTTTGTCGAGTCTTCCGATCGATGCTCTCCAAAGTGACTAACTTCGAATATTTAAGCTGTTGAAGTCATTACCTATAGGTGACACTCTTACTTAGCCCAGTTTTCATTTATCAAATTTGGCTATAACTTGAATATTTAGAGATCTGGTTGTTGAGATGATTATTGATTTGGGATGATCTTCTACGTTTTATGCATATCACCTTCCACTATGGTTACCTACATTGCAATTGATAATTTTCTGAGTTCTGTGATGTCGTACAAATAAGTTAGGAAGGAAAGATAGGCACCAGAAAAAGAGATCCTTCTTTGAACTGGCCTTCACATTTAACACATCATAGGAAACTGAAATGAACCAGCACTCGAGTCACAAGAAAATGCTATCTGATGAACTATGGTGATGCATGCTAGATTACATTTGATTTTCTAAATATATTTCATTACGTTCACATTAAGTCAAGGTTTTTGCTTCTTGTCCAATGGAGTTAAAATTAACTCTCTTGAGAATGAGAACTCTCCCGAGTCCTAAGTTGAATGCAAAAAAAGTTTCATATAATACATTTACTAATACCCTGAATCTATCTCTTTGTTGTTTAGTTTCTTTCAATTTGAGTACCTAATAGATTATGTTTCTTTGAAGTCCTTCAACAGAATTCAAGAAGTCCATAATAACATGATATTTCATGATACCAAAAGAATATTTATCCAAATTGTAGCTTTTCGGATACAGCAATCTTTCATCCACACTAATATCTTTGTGGTTACAGGTGATGTTTTGGTTGGAACTCGATCATGGTTTGGAGGATTTCTTTACTGCATTGGTAATAAACGGCAAGGTAGTGATGAAAAGACGCTTGATTATACTTTGACCCCTCGTCAAGTAATTTGTTTTCACAATCAAATAGTTGATTTATTGTTGACATGATTTTCCCCATCTGCCATAGATTATACATGATCATGATGTATTGCTTGAATTGGTAATTTGGGTTACCAAATCAAGTTTCATGATGTGATTCTTAAAAATATTCTGTATCAAGAAGTATAGGAATGCTTAGCGGATTAATGAAGTAATGGTTGCTGAAGTATTTGTAGGATCGGTGTCCTCAAAGATGGAATTTACTTCTTGTCAACATGTATAACTTGACAAATGACAAGAGGACATGTTGTCAATTTTCAGCTGAAGAAAATAGAACATTTCATGTTGAACAGCAGGCATCGGCTGATACTACTACCATGTTCTCTTGATGTAAAGTTCTGATTTCTCAACATATTAAATCACTTCATACTTTTAATTGACTACTGTTGACAGCATATAGGAGAAATTATGGAGTTTCTTGATCACCCAAAGTGAGAAGTGACCAATCTTTCTTTACAATAAGTTCATTACAGGATGATTCACATCTTGGCTATGGGATTTTGGGTTTTTATAAGCTCAAGTTATGGCTACCATAAGCACTAGCACAAGCACAAGTCACACTTCTAATGATGTACTCTTTTAACTGTCATAGGCATGATTGCCATTAGCTTAATGTAAGATATATTTTGATTAGAGAGCAGACATAGGATTTTTCCATGAAAATATACTATGCTAGAAGATTTTGCTGTATCTTTTATCACCAGGCAGCAGCTATGTCTAACTATTTCACCAAACTACTAGACCTGAAGTCAATATTTCAGCAAACCACTAGACATGGAGCCACTAGAACTGAACTATTTCACCAGCTAGGTCTGACATATCGTTCCAATGATGGAGTCCTGGCATCTGAATAAGAAGAACAGGATCATCGAGCATATCTATATAATGGTGCATTTTATGTTAAAAAACTATTTTTCAGAATATGATTTTGTGAAATAAATCATCATTAAAAAAAAGACCAGCTACCTTCATGCATTTATAATTTCACTGATATAAAATATAATTTATATCAATCACCAGCCTTTTCTGATATGGCTTAGGTTCTCTTTTTATTGATACGTTAATAGAATGACAGACTTGTGGGTGAGGCTTTCCTATTCTGGCATTCTTGATGCATGAGTGGAGGTAGCAAATCATTTCAGTGAATTATTACCCCTTGAAGATCAATTTGGTTTTACTTGTTTTCTAATTCTGTTGATGTAGTCCACAGTTCTTAATGTCTGCTTGTTCATATATTTTTTTCGCAGGAAACAAGATTACAAAAGCTTAAGGAATGCTTGAATGTACCATTTGATGAGTGTCACGCAGATCATCAGGTATCATATTCTTTGACTTTATTTTCCACTTGTAAAATAAAAATGAATTGTTCTTACACATTGTGAAAGCGGGTTACTTATTTATCAAGAGTCATTCATCTTCTTTAAGATTTGTGCAGAATTAAGCTATTTACAAAATGTGTTGCTGGCTCTCCTTTTGGATACTGAGAAAAATAGATGAAACTTGCAAGAATAACTTGAAAAAGCAGAAAAACTACATACATCTCTGTTGGGCTATAAGCATATATTTCACCAATCGTCCATTTCACAGATCTGGCTCCTGAAATTGGTTTGCTGCAATCACAATTGTTAGGAACAGTTTGAAAAAAAAAAGTTTGAACTTGATGTCCTATCTTACATTTTGTGCACTCC
This sequence comes from Musa acuminata AAA Group, assembly GCF_036884655.1. Classification (NCBI taxonomy): domain Eukaryota; kingdom Viridiplantae; phylum Streptophyta; class Magnoliopsida; order Zingiberales; family Musaceae; genus Musa; species Musa acuminata. The sequence continues at coordinate 12,110,858 of NC_088356.1, read as the reverse complement.
TACACTTTTGCCACCAGGAAGCCCTCAGAGCTCTTCGGCACGCATCCTTTCCTGAAGTAAAACTTACAGGACTCAAATCGGAGCAATGGAAGGACATGGGATGGCAAGGGCCAAATCCATCAACTGATTTCAGGTGTTCATTTCTTCTTAATTTTAAATTTGTCTGCAGCTTATGTTTCTTTTACGTGCTGGTTTGTCTTAAAATTACAATAATAATGTACTTGATCGAGTTTGAAGCATCGTTCTCATGAATGCCGCTTAACTAACATCAAATAGCTTTTTTTAGAATGATTTGATTCCCTAGCACTAGATAATGGTCCTAAAAATCTTCTAAAAGTAGGGTCCAATAGATGTGGACACATATGGAGTTTGAATGCTTATCCAGGTGTGTGAAGGTTGTTGAATCTCAAAATTTGATGATGAAATCAGTTGATAGTGTTTATGATTTGATCTGCGTTTTGAGTGACGCAGGAAGCTTCGATCAGGGAGAGACAATTAAGACAAGAATAATCATGTTGAGCCGAAATAAAACATGTCAGAAGATTGGACGTCGAGCTAGAGGATTGGTCAACGTAACGGTAGAAGGTTTCATGAGAATAGTAACCATTAATTTTGAACAACTGTGGTCTACAGTTGGAATTGCAATTAATTGGGTTTAAGATTTCATTCAATTATCTTTCATTGATTTGTTAAAAAAAATTGTTAGGAACATGTTCGATTAAGGATGACTTTCTAAGAGGAGCCGACTCATATGCTGACTACTATTAGCTACGGTCCTTGCCAACTTGTAGAATAAAAATCGAAGATCTTTTTCGTTAATTGTGACCATTTTGGAAGTTTTGTTATATTCTTTTGATCTCTCAATGTATCTTCCGGGTACCTATTTTTCATTGTCGTTGGTAGTTATCATGTTGGTCATCTTAGTTCTATGCTTTTTTAAATGTTAATTATACCTCTATTTTTGCTTGTAGCTGATGGATCTTCTGTTATTATGCAAATAAGCATATGGCTCATGCCGGGGTGAATTGATGAAAAGTAACATAAATCTTTGTTTTGCCTTTTTCAGGGGTTGTGAATTTGTTTTCACTTGAGAATCTTTTTTTTTTTTTTTGCAACGACTTATCCGGTAGGCAAATTAAAAAAAAAAGTCTTCTCTATGTATCCTTTCTTTTCTTGTAGTAGAAACAAACAATTTGCATCCTGACCTGAATCAGATCAGGATTATATTAATTTGATATCGGTAGCCAATGATTTTTTACACTAGCCATGGCGTGGGTGATCTAGTATCCACCAGGATGGCACATGGCACGGCATGTGCCAACATGTCGTGCCATGCTGGTCATGTGTGTGGTTGCATAATGATGTCATTCCCTACGGGGGTATGGGCACAGCACCCAGTGCGGCTCACTGGCACGTTACACATTCCAGCATGCTTGCGCAGGCCGTTATGGCAATACATTATTAAGACTGATTTCTCATTATTCCAAGATGAAGGCTACGAATGAATGAATCACATCATAAGATGACAGATTAAAATTAAATAAGCTATTAGTGGATTACCAAGTTCAACAACAACAGCCATTCATATAATTTGCTGTTCTAACCGGGTCGGATCTCGAGTTCGTTGGCTCCGTCCTCCTCCGCTACCTCGCGACATATCCGTAGCCTGTTCTAACCGGGTCGGATTTTGAATCTGCAGTCGCGCCAATAATTAGTGCATGCCGTTGGCTCCGGCTGGCCGCGCGCGCGAGAGCGGGGAAGGATCGAGATCGACAGATGGAGAGTCGTAGAGATGAGGCGAATAGAAACGGTTCCAACTCCAGTTCGACATTCCCCGCCACCGCCCTCCAGATCGAGCTCCCCCCAACTCGACGAGATCTGCCTCACCGTCCACTTCAACAACTGGTACTTCTTCTTCGTTAATTGTCTGTCCATTTGTTTATCGACAGCCCTAGGTTTGGAATCGCGCACGCCCTTTTGCCTGGGCCTTGCACCGTGGCTCGCCGCCGAGGTGCCGCCGATTCTTGGGGATTTGGGGCGTTCTCAAGCACAAAGATGACGAGGTCCCTCATGGTAATCAATCGTACCATATAGCAACTTAGAGCTTCTTAAACATATTATTCTGACCAATTTTTGCTATCGTTTTGGTGAAGTCTCCGATGAATTTTAGCGATATAAACTTGTTTCGGTCTATTTGGGGAAGATCCTGTAGAACGGGTCACATGTTGTTTATACATTAATCATGTCTGATGCATAAGTAATATTGATGAAAGGTAATATTCTACCACTGTTACTACCAAAGTATTCATCACGCTCGTAATGTTTCACACACCTCGCAAAAGAACTTCGATGTCGATCTAGTTGTGGACCATCGAAAATTTTTTTTTTGGGTGAACTGTGAACATCGTTGCCTAATGAGCCAAACAGTCACTCCTTTTTTTCTTTAACTTTACTTTCGAGAAATATAGAGGGATTTAGAGATGAAATGAGAAAGTCCACATGAAAGCCATATATTGTAATCACCATGTGTAGAATTAAACCTTGATAGCCCAACCGGAGATATATTGTAATCACTGGAAGTATCTTTCAGTAAATATTTAGAGACATTATTACAAAATTCAACAAAACTGGACCAGATGGATTCTATAATACCCTGTTTAAACCTGCAATTGAAGTGGAAGAAGACTTGAACTTATAGTGCTAGAGTCTTGGGTCTAAGCATCTTAAATCAGTGGTTCAAACTCCACAAGTCAATGGATCAGTTATGCCATCAAGTCGGGGTCGTGACAAATGGCACTAGAGCTGACTTTTAGTTTTGGTTAGAATAGGAGGGAAAAAAAAAAAAAAACCAGTGAACGAGATTTGAGTTTCAAGTGCACGCTGTGGAGTGGAGCGCCACTGGATCGTTCCTCACGTGTAACATGCTTTAGGAAGCCGGAGATGACTTGAATGGACTTCTAATCTTGTAGATGAATCTATAGTCATCACAGTTGATCGGATTCATTCTTCGTGACTCTATTCTCACGTAAGGTTTTCTTGAACTAGTCTTCAGTTGTGCTAGGTACAGGCTTAAATTAAAGCTAGTTGATTAGGTCCTCCATTGACTTGATCTGAACAGACCTTCCTCTTCGGTTGGCTCTATCTATGGTGCCTTCGGGCTTAGCCACACTGCCATGGTGGGTGACCCTAAATTTCTTCTCCCTCGTCCTTTTCTCTGCTGCTGGTGGTGATTCTTCTTTAACATCTTTTAATTTATTGTTCCTCGAACACATCTTTTCAGTATTCGTTTTCATGTGTTTCAATTAAAATTCATCTTCATAGTGTATGGACAAGCGGAGAAAGTTGGCTTTGACATAAATTTGCTAACATGATCAGGGTTGACTTACTTGAGCCATCATCAATGGAGAGCGTTCACGATGAGGGGTGTGTTTAGCTCGGAACCAAGGTGAGGATCCACTAGGACAAGTTAGGATCGCCATTTTTAACCGATTGAAGTTGAGGTTTGTGATGCGGACCAGGCTGGTTGGCTGTGGATGGATCGTAAAAGCAATATCTCAAACTAACTAGCAGATTGAGATGCCATGTTAATGTACCACAAAGCATTGATGGAAGCAGGTTTTCGAATGCGAGGCCATACTGAAATTTTGATCATCTGCGACATCTCCAAATGAGTTCTTGAGCTATTTGTCTTTTCTCATTTGGTCAATATTGTTTTTGTTCAAGCAGAAAAGTATGTGTGAGGTTGTGAACTCAGTTCTAAACATTCAAGCATCCACCTCGTATTCCTGTTGTTGCATCGATTCGTTCTCATCGATCTTTAAATCTTGGTGCCCTCTTATTTTCTTTCTGGTTCGTCCTGTTTCTGCCATCATTCGGGTTTGTGGGTTTGTTAGACACACTTCCTGCCTTTTTGCATGCGATCTCAAACCTGTCATCCTCTCTTGTGTTGGGAACTTTAATGTCCATCGTTCTCTCTTCCTTTTTTTTGGTTTGTACTTTGTGCATCTTCTTATTTCCCTCTACAATTGATTGCTTGGGGATCATCGACATTGGAGGATTATAATTCGTAATTTTGACATTATTTGATGATGAAAGGAGAGAGATGGTCACTGCATGTTGTGTTCATTGTGGCTCCATAAGTAGGGTCTGCTGCTTTCTTGTTGGACATGCTACTAATTTGACGTGGACTTGTTGCCGATTGTTTTCTTGCTGATTCACTCGATGGGCAACACCATGGAGGATGACGTGTATACCTTGTCAAGTGGTTGGACAGCTTTATGGGTGTGGATACCTAAAGGACAATAAATGACGCACAGTCATTGTTGTCTGAAATCTAGCGGTCTTATCCATAAGATTATCCTGTACAAGTGCACCAAGTGATGTCGATGATCAATTATCTAATGATCATGTCGCACAACATTGCCTGTTGGATAATGACATTAGGACCCGTGACAAGAAGGTGAGAGGCATGTCAATCCTCCCTTGCTCCGATGAACCCATCAGGAAAGAGTCAGACGGCAGAGACAAGAAGGTGCGAAACAAAGCACAAGCACGATGCCTGCAACAAGAAGAAAGAGAAACATGCATTTTTTTCTTCTTTGATTACAGATCCTTAACTGTTAATAGTGGACTCCAGCTACCCATAGATAGAAAAGGAATGTAGGCGTTTGGGGACATGAGAGAGCTATAAACACCTTTCACATCAGAGAGTTTTGTCACAGAACACCCAGAAAGCCCGGAAATGATGTGTTTATTGTGGTGCATACTTACATTACAACTCCACATGTATTAATATAATATGAGACATAAAACAGCATCCGGCTTCCACTATTTCTGCTCAGAACCAGTCTCTTTCGAATAACTTCATTATTATTATTATCAAGCTTGCTAGGACACGGAAGTCTCAGAAGTTGGGGCCAGCAGCGAGAATCTCCTCCGTCAGATTCCCGTCCTTGCCGATCTTGTAATTTGCAAACACCTCAAAGTTCTTCCTGAACAGGCCAGCCAGCTTCAGCAGTGTTTCCCTGTAGGCTGCCTTGTCCTGCCACTGTCCCCATTACACAGTGCGATCAGCATCACGTTCATTCTAATCTCCAATTGCTTGATACAGTGAAGGAACAATGAGAAAGAAAAAACTTACAGTGTTCATCGGATCCAGAATCTCTGATGGCACACCCTCGATCTCAGTTGGAATATCCAGCCCAAACACCTCCGTCTTCTTGTAATTGGCAGTCAGTAGGCTCCCAGAGTGTATGGCGTCGATGATCTTCCGAGTGTAGGCCAGCTTGATGCGGCTGCCCACGCCATACCTGAAGGGGATAGAAATGTGTGAAGCAGCTAGACAAGGACGAGGGCTCTCCTCTTAACGTCTTGCATGGGTCCATGACGTTTCACCTACCTTCCACCAGACCAACCGGTGTTGACTAGCCACCCAGTGGCCCCATACCTCTGCATTTTCTCGGCCAGCATTGCAGCGTACCTAGTGGGGTGGAGCATTATGAAGGCCGCACCGAAGCAAGCAGAGAACGTGGCCTGTGGCTCTTTTACACCTTCCTCAGTGCCGGCAACCTGTACTCCAGTAATGGCACATGAATACAGAAACCACTATGATTTTATAGTTATCAGCGGTTCAAGGATGAAAAATATGGTACCAGAGCAGTGTAGCCACTTATGAAATGGTACATGGTTTGGCTCAGGCTCAGCTTGCTCACTGGTGGGAGGACGCCAAAGGCATCACAGGCCAGTAGGATAACATTCCTCGGGTGCGGTCCGACACATGGTATCTTCGCATTGGGGATGAACTCGATCGGATAGGCAGCGCGAGTGTTCTCTGCAAAATCATCAATGGTGATGTTATCAGTTATCACAACTACATCAATCTGATTTTGCATTGGTGAGAGAAGAGCACAAGGGAAGTACCTGTGACCGACTTATCCGAATAGTCCACTTCACGAGTGTGCTCTTCTAATACAACATTTTCCAACACTGCAAGGTTCTCACACCTTTCATTTTACATTGTAAAGAAACGAATCCATTTTATATACAATACAAAAGCACACTGTGGATTTTACCAGTTCCAAACTTGATGGCATTCCAGATATCAGGTTCCTTCTCCTTTGATAGGTCTATGCACTTGGCGTAGCACCCACCTTCAATATTTGAAACACCATTGTCACTCCAACAATGTTCATCGTCACCGATAAGTAGCCTGTTATGATCAGTAGACAAAGTTGTCTTCCCAGTGCCTGAAAAACAAATGCATACAAAGGTAGAGTGGTTTCAGGTAGATAAAAGACACATGATTAATGAAATGAGAGATAGAAGGATGGCTCCTTATCCTACTTCGCCTAACCTTACCTGATAATCCAAAGAAGAGGGCAACATTCCCATCTTTGCCCATGTTGCACCCAGAATGTAAAGAAAGAATTTGTCTCTTAGGCATCAGATAGTGCATCAAACTGAACAGACCCTTCTTCATCTCTCCAGCATATTGAGTACCAAGGATAACCATTTCCTTTCTAGCAAGATTCAGGTCTACACTGGTTGAGGAAGTCATGTAGTGCGTGTAACGGTTGCACGGGAACTGCCCTGCATTGTAGATCGTGAAATCTGGAGTACCAAAATTTTCCAATTCTTCTGGTGTGGGACGGATGCACCTGCAGCAGCCAAGGTATCTTTTATGCATGACCTATTCTACGAAAATACACTTCTCTACTGGTTGTTTTCCATGTTTGTACTCACATATTATGCATGAATAGGGAATGGTAGGCTCTTGCTGAAACAATTCTCACTTTGATCTGATGCACAGGATCCCAGTTCAGGAATTGATCATTCACAAACACCTGTGGTGATAACATAATTAGATTCCAAAGAAGCATGCATGTAAATACTGAATCAATCGATTCAAATAAATTTACATAGTACATAAGTAAGACCAATCACAGCAAAGGATAGATAGAAGCACCTGACAGGTTAACAATGAGAATAAGGGCTGAAGCTTAAAACAGTGTATAAGTAAGAATTCATTTCTTTGGTAAAACTGGTAATTTCAGACGGTGCAGGGTATTCTCTAGTCAAGAGAGGATGAGCATTAATAAATAGAATGATTGAAAATCTTTCTTAGCATGCTTCTCTGTCTTCTTGGTTCAGTGATAAGAAATATGTGTTAATCTGTCAACTACTCGACAGAAGGGTTTTTCTTCGCATAAATTGTCAGATGTGTAGGGAAAGTGTGATGGCTGATATATGAGGAAGATCAGAGACTAGCAAAAAGAATTTTCAATTTCTTATCATCAGCAAATCTCAGGATTTGGTTTATCATAGCTCTTACATGTTAGTAGTTGCAATAATTTTAGCAAAAATTTTAGTAGTTGCAATACCTTGTCCAGAGAATTCAGGTAATCAACAGCTCTCTCCCTGTTCACTAGGAATGTGTGTTCATCCATTTCAATATTAGGCGATCCCCTATATGGACAAAAAAAGATTAATGAAGGGAGCAGATCAATAGGTAGTGACATGTGCCAAAAACAAGTAGAATACAGAATGACAGAGGAATTGTGGAACTCACTTCCCCCACCACAGCTCTTCTGCAGTGGTTTCATCGAAGACAACTCGCTTGTCCCGGGGAGCACGACCGGTCTTTGCACCAGACAAGGTGGCCAAAGCTCCAGTCGATGTGATAAACGATCCCTTCTCATATTTTATGGCTTGTTCATACAGTTCTGGAACGACAAAGGTTACTTGATCAATAAAAGCAATGTACAAGTTGAGTGTCATGTATGAGGATTTGTACTCATGCATGCTCAGAGATGAAAGTTTCAGATGAGTACAAGTCATGAGAATTACACAGGTCAAACAGCTGAGCATGATCTCCACAAGGATATAAACTAAATGCATGAACCTCTTCAGGATGAAGAGGAGAACTACCAGTGAGTGGGATAAAGAACAAAGAAGAAAGGGGGGGAAAAGGAGTTATGGAAGCAAGATTATGCATTGCATATGGCAACATCAATGGACACTTGGGCATATTTACAACTAATGAATGATCGGCTGATGTTTGACAGTGACCTTGGGCAACCTTGGCAAGTTGGTGAAGTGAATGTTTACCTGCAGGCGAGAGGTTGACAAATGCATGAACCTCTTCACTCTTCAGGATGAAGAAGTAATGAATGGGATAAAAAACAAAGAAGAAAGGGGGAAAAGAGGAGTTATGAGAGAAAGATCGTGCATTGCATACTAGGTGCATATGGCAACATCGTGTGGGCATATTGACCACTGATGAATGATGTTGACAGTGAGATTGAGCAACCTTGGCTTAGTCGGTGAAGTGCTTCCAGGCTTCTAACCCAAACAAACATCCATGGGCAGAGAGGGGAAGAGCATGTAACCTGCAGGTGAGAGGTTGTAGAGGACATGGGTGAACTTGAGGGCGCTGTCGCTGACGCTGATGGTCGGGGTGAAGTAATGGTGGTGAACAGTGCTGATCTTGGGGGTGTCCGCCTTCCTCGCCGGATCGCCCTTCACCAACTTGGGTCCTGTCTCTCGAGTCAGCGATGCCAGCGACGCACTGCACGCGTCGTCATCAGCGAGCCAGGATTTGGGGTTAGAGCCAGCAAACTGGTGGAAGGCGGGCAGACGGGGGTTCACCTGATGGACTGGAGCTGCAGCCTCTGGCGCTCCTCGTCGGAGATGGTGGCAAAGGGGGCGCCCTGGCCATCCTTGACGGGGGTGGTGGGGGCGGAGCGCTTCTTCTGGAGGGAGTGGAGCTCGTCAATGGTCTGCGCCTTCACCGGCGGGGTGCTGTCGTCGTGGCAGATGCCGTCGTTGCCGTCCCGATCCTCCCCGTCCTTGGTCTTCTTGAAGCTGATGCTGCGGCTTGTCTGGATCGGTGGCAGCCTTCCGCGCGGCGACACGACCGCCGGCACACCCCCATTGGCGAAGCTGAACTCTGCCTTCCCCCCCTCCATCGCTGTGCTACTTGCTCTTTAGGCCTGCCTTGATACGAAAACGAAACGGAGATCAAGAGAGAGAGAGAGAGAGAGAGAGAGAGAGAGAGATGGCATCACTTTGCTTGTGCTAAGCTTAGTCGACCGAGCATAAAGAAGACAGATCGTTCACCTGGATGCAGATGAAGAAGCCCGAAGAAGAGGTGGAATACAGAGGGGAGGTGGCCGTCCTTTTAGAGGTCACGGAGCGTGCCCCAAGAAGGAGGCACACAACTCGCTACTACTACCGTTGAAGAGGCAGTTGACGGTGGGTGATGGATCGGACGGGAGGGCTGGTGGTCTCCTCGTGGACAAGAACCCCGTGACAGACTGGAGCCGGTTCGCGTACCAAATCGTGTATGGATATTCATAAATCCTGGAAAGTGACAGGCTTTTTCTTTCCCAAGTTGCTTACTTATCTCATCACTTCTCTCGTAGTCCATTAGGAGGGCTCGGCTCGGGCACGGGCACGTGCGCGCGCCAAGAAGTCGTCGAGGACACACGTAATTTATTAACGACGTCGCGGCCTAATAGGCATATTGGCGGTGAAGAGGCACCGACAGGCTCAAAATGCATAGAACGAGTCAAGATGAATGAATTAATTCATGGCGATCATGATAGCTAATCGGATAATAAATATAATTAGTTGATCTGGAGGATGATGAGGACGCTGGCTGTCGTTACAGGGTGGTGATAAATGGAAGCAGGCATCATGTTTGCCTCGTCATATCGTCGTCAGATTTCATTGGAGACCAGCAGGCGGGCATCATGTTTGCCTCGTCATGTCGTTCTCAGATTTCATCGCTAATGGAAGCATGGGATTGACCTTCTCTCCGGGATTTACGGATACTTGTGTTGCCAGCGCCCACACGTAAACTAAGTGGTTTAGCCGATGACATGGTCATTATTTATTATTCATAGAAGAGGTAAGCAGGGATGGAGTCGTAGTTCATCCGCATCTACTCGTTGCTGACTTGGGGGTAGTAGTTGGTCGACATGGGAGTCGGAGGGAATACCACGTGCATCTTAGGGGGCGATGACCGGGTGATTCCTCCACGTCACTTACCGATCACCCCTGCAAATAAGTCTTTTTTAATATGCATGCAATATCAATTACGATGCTATTTTTGTTACGTCTAGAATTTAGTGTCATTTTTGGTCCAACATTCAATTTTTTCGGTAAGTCCAATTAGGCATCAGAAAAGTAACATTTAGCGTAACAACATGGAGGATAATCAACAGAGAAGAATATATAGATTGAGATGACAGAATTCGAGTTATAGCTTGATATTGATAATTAAATTTGATGATGCTCAAAATAAATGAGGTGTTTGGCAAAAGATGAGACCATACAAGGAATGGTGAATTACTTGATGATTGAAAAAGTCATACAAAGCTCATAGAGGTGATGGAGTTACTAATTTAAAGAATTTTATACTTATGTAAGGGTTTGTATGTGGACGATGGATTGTTTATGGCCATCCAAAGGCTACCGAAACTTAGGGTTATAGAGCATTGAAACTTCCTCTTCGACATGAGAGAAGAGCGCAACGAGGGTTGTATTAGTAAAGAGACACAATCTAGCAAGTACATTCGTGGTGGTGAAATGATGTACACGTTCAAATAGGCAAAGTAGTCCAAAGGGATAGTGTTATCCAAAACTTCTAGAGGGAATGATACAAAGAAAAATATTGCTCTAACAAAACAAATATTTAGGAGGGATAAGTACTAGTTCTCTAAAGGGAGAATCATGTGCAACAAACTACACATATTGAGCAGGATGCCTCAAGATGATGGCTCTATAAAGCTCAGCGAACTAAGAAAGCGATGATGAGTCGTCACATAATCTTGCACGAGGTGATGTGTTGGTGAATGCATTACGAGATCAAGACCTTAGCACATGGCAAGAGTACGCGGGGGCAGGTTCTCTTGAAGAATATGTCATAGTGTTACCATTCGAGTTACCACAAATGAAGCAATACGTAATAGAGATTATGCGGGAGGTAGGGCCTAGGATCCCGATAATGGTGCATCAATTTCAACAAAGTCAGTGGACTTTAAGAGTTGTTAGGTGACAGACTATACTAGAGTTGTGCTTCATCCAAATGTGACCCGAGATCGAGTAAACAAAGGTCGATTATCAAATGAGTGAATATAATCGAAAGTGATGAAAGCCTTGCTATATGCTAGCAAAAGTCACATGTGGAGAGATCACAGTACAAGTTCATCCCACAAAGATTAGAATACAATGGAGATATCATCGGGAGGCGACATGGTGCAATGAATCATAGTGGAATAGTTTAAGGTAATGTGACACACATGGGAGAAGTTTCGTGTGTGACTTAATCATACAGAGATATGATCGAGGGCTATTGGGAGCTTCACTTTGGTGAACAACATAACGATAAAAGATATGAATTCAAGAAGTAAATGTCATGACACCACAAAGGTAGGTCTTTTGTACGTACATCGAATTTTACATCGGATGAAAGCTTTGGTTATCAGCATATAAGGGTTGTGTAACATCGAAAGAGAATTTTGAGTACAAGTATCACTGAGTCTCGTAGGAGGACTTGATCATATAGAGGTATGATCGAAGTAATTGGAGTGTTAGACTGCTCTATAGCTCATATTCGCTTAAGAAAGCTCGATAAGCCAAAAGATAAGACCGAGTGACCGTTACTACTAAGAATATAAAGGAGGATAGAATTAACACGAGCCCTATAACATGATGGCGAAAGCCATCATGAGAGTTGTAGTATGTCTTTCCATCGACCAAGAGAAATTACTCGGAGAACACAAAGGCGTTAAAACATATGGTCAAAAGGGGCAAGGAAGCGACGATGAGTCCAAAGAGACTTAGCTACCCAAAACTAAGCATCGATTATGATGAAGATGAACTCAAATGAGTGCCATAATATCGTAGATGTGGACCTATCAATCGCAAAGAAATGAATGTAGAAGCGAAGCAACAAATAATAGGGTTGAGCATGACAACACCATGGTACTATAGAGGCAGGACTTTCATAGAATTATCGATCATTTGCTCTCATGGAGGGAGAGCACATAGTTGGGAAAAGGGCTGAGGAGGCAGAGAATACAAAGGCAAACTCCAAGTACAGAGATAAGGTCGAAGGACAGAGGCTAGGAACTTTGTAAGATCGGTGTCGATGGGCTTCTCAATAAGATAGTCGAAAGTGAAAGATTTTAGGTTAATACAAGAGTGCTCGATCATAGAACAAAATAGATAATATAAGATGTTATACCCTTTATACTTAGAGGAGTAAGTGTTGGGAAATCTTAGAGACGACATCACATGCACAACGGAAGAATAGAAAATAAAATCCTTAATTTTCCAAAGATATATTCATCATCATGTGAAGATTGGTGTGAAAAATCTGTGAAACTTAAAACTACGTATATAAAATAGATTATGTTACGTAGGGAGATTGTATATCCCTGAATCCTTATAGATCTTTAGGAAAGAGTGAAGGAGATCAAACGCCCTCCTCTCTAGTGATGATCCACATAGCAGGCCTACGATGATACTCCTCAAATCTCTAGGTCTGCTATTTGAGGTGGAGAAGGGGAGGAGAATAGGAGAGGCAAACCAAAAAGGCTCTAGCCTATGAACCACTAGTTCCCTCATATTTATAGAGGTCTCTTGTCAACTTAACCTTAATAGATCTTGCCCTCTTAGATTAGTGAATCTCTATTCAATAATCTCTCATTGGTTTTTATTGGATCTCATTCATAGGATCCAATAATTCAGGGGTTTATTGGATATTTAATAAGATAGGAGTTCCAACGGATATCTCATATTCGAACCTCTATTCATCGCAATGTCTACTATATGTGTGTGACCTTCTAGGCCCAATATCGAGCTGGCTATGATTCATACTTGTTAGAACTCTTTCTAGCTTAGTGAATTATTATCTTCATAATAATTCACTCGACTCATCGACTGCGAACGTACTATGCCACTACGCTGCAGTCCCTAGACGATACAAGAGAATCCAATCCATTAGACCTGTTTGTCCTCAGTTACCGTGTACCTATAATCCCTTATCCATCTAATATCCCATAAACCGTATACCGAGCATAATGTTGTCAGACCCCTACAGTTTTTAATCGAGTCTCACTCTAATCAGATTCTCCCGGAGAACTCTTTATCTCTCAATCCGAATGACCTTGGCCAGGGATTTATTTGAGCAAGAACACATATGATATTCCTCTCATGACACCGAGAGTAGATGATCCTCTATCGACACTCAATAGTCCTCGTAAGGTTGGCTACCACTCTCGATAACCTGCTATGCTAGATTTAGAACCTCCAGACCTATAAGTCTGGTATCAAAGAGTGGAGTACTCATATATGACATTCTTGGTGTCTCAAGTCTAAGGATCAGATACACCATTGGGACTACGAAATTGCTGTTTGACAATAAGGCATCATTAACCATCCAATATTCTGTAAGCGGATCAATTAGTGAACTCATTCTCCAATGAACACCTTTTTGTATTCCTAGTGTCCCCATACGAGCAGCTATGAGACCAACTGCATCCATCATATGAATGGGTATACAGCATGTTAGAGCTAGCCCCAGGAAATTTACCAAAGGATAATTTTGGCAACCCAACAAAGACAATAAAGCGGAAGAATAAAAGAAGCGACAAGAACACCAGATTTACGTGGTTCGGTCAATTGACTTTGACCTACATCCACGGACGAAAGAGGAGCAAATTACTACTGTAAAAGAGGGACAATTACAAATGCCTTAGGAAGATGTTCCTAGGCCATAAAACACCCGAAAATACTAAACAAGAAAAACCAAACTATAAGTCCAAACTATTTAACTGAGTATGGACTTAAACCAAAGCAAACACTTAGGTTTTTCTTGTGGTGCATCTGACTTCAAAGCTCAGGCCCTTATTTATAGTTCCAAGACGAGACAACAAGTCTGATTTTCCCGATGTGGGACTATGAGACTTGCCAAACTAACAAATCTCCACCTTGGCATATTCTAACAAAACTTGCTCCACCTTCTTCATAAAAGCCCCAACGGGCAATCACCAACAATGAACACCAACCAAGTCCAAGCACTGCTTGAACTTGTAAACCGGAAGATGCTTCGTAAACATATCAGCTGGATTGTCCTTCATATGAATTTTCTGAACAAGGACTTTTCCCTTAGCAATAGTATCCCATTTGCATCCAACAATTTTTTTACCCAAAGACGGCTTCACAAGATCCCAAGTTATATTCTGATAGAGAGATTCAATTTCTTCATTCATCGCAATCAACCACTTAGTGGAATTATCACAAGAAACTGCATCTGAGTAGGAAGTAGGCTCACCAACTTCACTTGTCTCTTCTGCAACAGACAAAGCATATGCAACCAAATTTGCATACTTTTGTGGTGGTCGAATATCTCTCCGTGGTCTATCCTTTGCTATGGAATATTGCTCTTCCTCTGGATCATCTACGTCAGTAGTCTCGGGACCACCTACTGGCATTCTTTGAGTAGAAGAGTTCGACTTAAAAGAATCTGAACTACCAATCTCAAGCTCCACCTGCTTCTGCGCACTATCATTTGTACAACTAGTAGAATCCTCTTTGGAAGATAACATAAACAATTCATCAAAAGTAACATCTCTACTGATTATAAATTTTGGGGATTTGGGATCAGAACACCATAATCTGTATCCTTTCACCCCAGAAGTATACCCAAAGAAAATGCACCTTTTAGCCCGAGACTCTAATTTTCCTTCATTTACATGCATGTATGCTGGACACCCAAAAATTTTTAAATCAGAGTAATCAGCAGGAGTACCTGACCAAACTTTCTCTGGAGTTTTAAGGTTAAGTGCTGCAGAAGGAGCGCGATTGACAACATAACAGGCCATATTAATCGCCTCTGCCCAAAAGTCCTTTGTCAACCCTGCATTTGAGATCATACACCTTGCTCTCTCCAAGAGTGTTCTGTTCATATGTTCGGCCACACCATTTTGCTGAGGCGTCATCCTAACAGTGCGATTCCTAATGATTCCTTCATTTTTGCATAATTCTTCAAAGTCACCTTCACAAAATTCTATGCCATTATCTGTTCGAAGCCGCTTAATCTGTTTACCTGTTTGCTTCTCAATCAAAGCCTTCCATTGTTTAAATGTTAGAAAAACATCATTTTTATGCTTCAAAAAATAAACCCAAACTTTTCTGGAATAATCATCAATGAAAGTCAACATATACCTAGCACCACCCTTAGATTGAATATGAGCTGGACCCCAAAGGTCTGAATGAATATAGTCAAGAGTACCTTTCGTTTTGTGAACTGCCGGAGAAGTGAAGCTGACTCTTTTTTGCTTTCCAAAAATGCAGTATTCACAAAAATCAAGTGGCCCAGTACTCTGTCCGCAAAGTAGACCCCTTTTGCTCAATATGCTCAAACCTTTTTCGCTCATATGACCCAAACGCATATGCCATAATTTGGTGATGTCAGAATCAAACAATGATGATGACGAAACTGCAACCGAACCTGTAATAGTAGTTCCCTACAGAATATACAAGCTACCAGACCTACAAGCTTTCATAACAATAAGGGTACTTCTAGAAACTTTCATAACTCCACCTTCAGCTGTGTATTTACACCCAAGGGCCTCTAGGGTGTCTAAAGAGATGAGATTCTTTTTTAAATCAGGAACATGTCTAACATTAGTGAGCGTCCTCACAATACCATCATGCATTTTAATTCGGATTGTGCCTCTACCAACAACATCACATGCGGCATTATTGCCCATCAAAACAATTCCACCATTACAAGATTCATATGTGGAAAACAAATCCCTATTGGGACACATGTGATAAGAACAACCCGAATCTAAAATCCATTCATTTTTAGACATCATCCTGTCATCAATAGCAGAGAAAATATTTCCAACATTCTCATCAGTTGCTACACTAACTTCAGCGGATTCAATAGTTTTCTCAACAAATTTTTCCTTTTGCTTTAATTTATTTTTCAATTTAAAGCAATCAGATTTAATGTGCCTCATTTTATGACAATATCTGCATTCTAAATTTCTATGTTTGGATTTAGATCTAGATTTAGATCTACTACTGTCAAATTCTCTTTTATTCATTCTCCCCCTAACAACCAGACCCTTAGCCTGATTCTCTCTACTTTCCCCAGTGATATTCCTGTCTATCTGCTCCTTAGATTTCAGTGCAGATTTAATTTCTTGATACAAAACTGTTTCTTTTCCATAAATCAAAGTATCACGGAAATGCTTAAAAGATTGAGGAAGAGAACACAAGAGTAACAAAGCCTTATCCTCATCATCAATTTTTGCATCTATATTCTCCAAATCTATAACCAAAGAATCAAACTTATCAAGATGTGAGAGTATAGATGTACCTTCAGTCATCCGAAGCATATATAGACTCTGCTTCAAGTAGAGACGATTCTCCACTGTCCTCTTCATGTACAAGGCTTTAAGCTTGTCCCACATGCTCTTAGCCGTAGTCTCCGTAGCTATCTCCCGTAAAACCTCGTCAGAGAGATTTAGAATGATGCTGGATCGGGCCTTCTTATCCATACCCGCAAGCTCTTCTTTTGACATATCATCTGGAATGCTCTCGGCTCCCTGTAGTACCAAATCAACTCCGTCTTGAACCAGAATGGCCTCCATCTTGAGTTGCCACAAGCCGAAGTTGACATTTCTGTCGAATTTCTCGACAACAATCTTTGTTATTGTCATCGTTGCCAAAAGATCCCAGAACCAGGCTCTAATACTAGTTTGTTAGAGCTAACCCAACAAAGACAATAAAGCGGAAGAATAAAAGAAGCGACAAGAACACCAGATTTACGTGGTTCGGTCAATTGACTTTGACCTACATCCACGGACGAAAGAGAAACAAATTACTACTGCAAAAGAGGGACAATTACAAATGCCTTAGGAAGATGTTCCTAGGCCATAAAACACCCGAAAATACTAAACAAGAAAAACCAAACTATAAGTCCAAACTATTTAACTGAGTATGGACTTAAACCAAAGCAAACACTTAGGTTTTTCTTGTGGTGCATCTGACTTCAAAGCCCAGGCCCTTATTTATAGTTCCAAGACGAGACAACAAGTCTGATTTTCTCGATGTGGGACTATGGGACTTGCCAAACTAACACAGGACACCAGTCTGTCCGGTTATCTCGATGTCCCTCTCGAGTAATCTATGACTGAGATTATTTAGGATCTATATTTAAAGATAAATCAGTCTCATTATCGTGATCTCATCATGATCTGATTCTAATTGCACAGACCCATGAACATCACAATATATTCAACTAACAGTCAATATAAAGTGATAAATACCAAAATATAATAATAAATAAAAAGATTATGTGTCAAGTCACACGTGTCATCGCTCATGTGATTGGTTTGCAGGGCACCTATTATTAGCAGTAAGCGATAAAAATGATGGGGAAGATTGTATAATCCTAAAGGCGACCACAACTATCGAAGACTTGCTTAAAACCACGACAAAATTTACTAGTTATAGGTGCTCTACAAGTCAATCATGTGAGTGATAACATGTGTGAGACACTACACGATCTCTTTTGATTATTATTAATAATGATATTTTCTTATTTTATATTATATGATGAATATATTGTGATGTTCTTAAATTTGTGCAATGGGAATTAGATCATGATGAGATCATGATAATAAAACCAATTTGTCTTTAAACACATATCCTAAATATTTTTGGTCATATGTTACTCGAGAAGGATATTGAGGTAATTAGATAGACCGGTATACTATATACCCATCCATATGATAGCAGTAGTTGGTCATATAATTGCTTATGTAGGGACACTAGGATATAGTGCAGGTGCTCATTGGAGAATAAGTTCACTAAATGATCCGCTTACAGAATGCTAGATGGTTAATAATACCTCATCATTAGGCAACAATTCCATTATCTCAATTATGTATTTAGTTCATAGACTCGAGACACCAAGGATGCATTGTTTAAGTACTCCGTTCTTTGATACCAGACTTATAGGTCTCAAAGTTTTAAATATAGTATAAGGGATCATTAGGAATAACAACCAACCTTACGAAGACAATTGTGTGTGAATAAATGATCATCCACTCTCGATGTTATGAGAGGAATATCTCGTGTGTTCTCACTTAGGTAAATCCTTGACGAGGGTCACTTGGATTAAAAGAGAATGAGTTCTCCGAGAGAATCTAATAAGTGTGAGACTCGAATGGATTCTGCATGGGCCTGATAGCACCATATATAATATACAATCTTTAGAATATTAGATGGATAAGGGACTATAGATACACGATAACTGAGGGCAGATAAGTCCAATGGGTTAGATCCTCCCGTACTATCTAGGGACTATGGCCTAGTACGTTTATAACCGATGAATTGAGTAAATTATTATGAGGATAATAATTCACTGAGTTAGAAGGGATTTGAGTCAAACGGGATTCTGACAAGTTCAACTCACGACCAGCTCAATATTGAGCCTAGAGGTCACACACATATGGTGGATGATGCAATAAATAGATGATTGGATATGAGATATCCAATAAGCCCCTATCTTAATGGATCTATTGAGTAAAACCTAATAGAGCTTATAGTGGTTATTGGATGAAGATCCAATATCCATTAAGCCAATGATTATTGGATGAAGATCTAATAACCACTTAGAAGGATCCATTAGGATTAGCAAGAGGGGTTCTCTATAAATAAGAGTGGGGCTTAAAGGATCATAGGCTAGACCTTTATTGCCGCCAACCTCCTCATCTCCTCCCCCCTTCTTTCTCCAACTGACTGCCTCATCTCTAATACAAGAGGATAGCAAGAGGGACCAATCCCTCCTTATGTATTGCTGTATAGTGGCGCACGATCATGAGGAAAGAACATAATACACGAGGAGATGTGTCATTACTGTATCCATCATGTGGATCATTGCTAGAGAGGAGTTTGCAAGAGCTCCTTCATCCTCGGATTGAAATTTACGATCTTAGGGGATATATGAGTTCCCCTAGGTGAGAATGTCTCACACCCCTTATACGTTTTTGTCACTTTGAGTTTTACGCTCCTGATCTTCACTCGATGATTCAATAAGATTATATTGAGAAACCAAATTTTGTTTTTATTTTTCACTACGTATATGATGCTCCCCAAGATTTCTTATTAAAATTTTGCTCTTTTTGGCAAAACTTCTTGTATTCTAGAAGTTTGATAGTAATAAGCAGGCGAATTGCAGTAGCTTACTCAACGCAAGGAGTGTAAACACTTCGGGTGCTTTAGAAGTGATAGTAAAGAGCAGGTGAAGGCTAGTAACCAGCTTGATACATAAAGTATAACCCTCGAGGAGGCGAGCGAAGTCAAGTAATATTTATTTTCTCAACTATTAAGAAAATAGGTGAAATTAAGTACTCTAGTTTTCTTATTTATCCAACACAGGAGTTTTGCAAATGTTCAAAGACTCTTCAAAAAAACTTAGTAAAAAATAACATTTGTTAAATCTTCACCAATGGTGATCGGTTTTACCAAGAGTATATTGTTTGTTTTATTTTCAAATAGGATACTAATTAAAAGCGGACATGATGCGAACTTGCTTAGAGATGACAACTAAATAGAAGAGGAATTGATGGACAAATTTTACAGAGGAAAGATATAAAAAATTTTAAAGTTGATGAGACAATACTTGTTAAAGCTCTAATAGGCATCCAACCAGTTCAAGTGGTGCAAGACATTTGAGAGACTAACATAAAACAAAGAAGGTCTTTTCCTTCATTTGAATGATCTATAGGAACCGATAAAAATCAGCATAACTCGACTAACCCCATGTTAGAAAATCGTGGGTCAGCATCTCATGCGTAGCGAAAAATAAAAAACAAAACTAGATTTGCTAACGTTAAGTACTTGGCTGTTGTGTGATGATTAGTGCATGAGAAAAATCACAAAATCAAAAAATTGCATGTATCATGTTAGAAGTGTTACCTAGGGAGATCTATATCCCTGAAATTTTTAGATCTGATGGAGTGGATGAAGGAGAACTCGTGTACTCCTCTCTAGCAGTGATCCACACAGTATACGTCGTGACGATGCTCCTTAGATCATTGTGAGATCTCCCTCTCCAAGCGCATCACAAGGCTATCGAAGCCAAGGAGGCTGAGGAGAATAAGAGGGGTGACCACCAGAAGTTCTAGCCTATGAACCATGAGATTTCTCCTATTTATATAGGTGCAAGCAACTTAACCCTTAATGGATCCTATCCTCATTGGATCTTTATCCAATTATCCAATTGGATCTTATCCATATGATCCAAACTAGAGCTCCATGGATATCTCATATCCGCATCTCTACTCGTCGCAACATCCACTATATATATGTGACCCTCTAGACTCGATATCGAGCTGGCTGTGAGTCGATCCTATCAAAACTTCTTCTGATATAGTGAATTATTATCTTCATAATAATTCACTTGACTCATCAACTATGGACGTACTATATAACTACACCACAGTCCTCGGATGATACAGGGGATCTAATCCATTGGACCTGTCTATCCTTAGTTACCATGTATCTATAGTCCGTCATTCATCTAATATCTCAAAGACCATATATTGGGCATGATAACGTCAAGCCCATACAGAATCCTGTTTGAGTCTCGCTCTAATCGTATTCTCCCGGAGAACTTATTCTCTCTCAATCCGAACGATCCTAGTTAAAGATTTTGTTTGAACGAGCACACATGGGATATTCCTCTCATGATACCGAGAGTGGATGATCGTCTGTTGACACTTAATTACCTTCGTAAGATTGACTGCTATTCTTGAGAACTGATTGTATCAGATCTAGAACTTCCAAACCTATAAGTTTGACGTCAAAGAATAGAGTATTCATACAAGGCATCTTTGGTATTTCAAGTCTAATGACCAGATACGCAATTGGGACTACAGAATCGTTGTCTGACGTCAGGTATCATTAACCATTTAGTATTCCGTAAGTGGATTAATTAATGAACTTATTCTCCAATGAGTACTTGCACTATACCTCTGGTATATCTACACGAGCGACTTTGAGACCAGCCGCCTCCATTATATGGACGAATATATAATGCACCAGTTTATCCGGTTATCTCAATGTCCTTCTCGAGTAACATATGACCGGGATGATTTAGAGTATATATTTAAATATGAATTTGTCTCATTATCATGATTTGATTCTCATTGCACAGATCCAATGACATCACAATATACATCTGGATAATATATGATAAAATGCTAGTAATAATAAGCAAAGAAATTGTTGCAGTGTGTCACATGTGTCATCACTCACGTGATTGGCTTGTAGGGTACCTATAACTAACACCCCACACCAGAGTCGAAGTCCTTAGCAAGTTAAAGCAACATGATAGATCAAAGTTTGATTACTCAACAATAGTTAGAGCTGATAATTGAAGATTTAGCAAAAGCAAGAAGATGTAACATCGGCAAAGGCTTCGGCGAAGATGTGGAAGGAATAAGTGGGGAAGAATGTTACAGACAAAGCTATAAACAGGATGTTTGATATAATACTTGTGTAAGTATGTGTCTTTTGATTTTGTTCATACTTTGCATAACATATAAAGCACTTGTAGTAGGCTTGACAATCTCATTTTGATTAATTTTTATATTTGTTTCAGTCGTGTAAATGCAGATTATGTGTAGTCATCGTGCAAAAGCAAAACTATCTATAAATTTCATCCAGATAATCATTTTGAGAGTTTTTAAGCTCGCTACTTAGGTGACATATGGTTGGATGTGTCTTTAGGATAGTAATCTTATTTGAACACTCGTGAAAACTTTTAGCTAGACCATCTTAGACTCTTTATCATGCAATCGTTCATTAGTATTATCTATTACTGAAATAATTGTTTGTCATCTCGGGCTAAAAATTTTCTTTTAATTTGTTATCTCCTTTACACATCTTTAAGAAACCATGAGTGATTTCGGAGACAGTGACCTCGTCCATATCACCTAAATATTAGGTTAAACATATTCAATAAAAGTTCCTCCAATGAGTATTTACAATGTCGTTCAGAAGACTTGAGAGCCGGAGAAGTCCACGAGTTGACCGTGTAAGAATACAAAGACATGGTGTGTGGTTGCCGCCAACCTCTGCCTCAAAAGACGCATGCATAGAGAGGGTCATCCGCCCGCATCCATTATCGATTTCTCGTGAACGCTAACCGGGCAACTGAGTTGTATCTCTTTCAGAAGCCTCAAATAAATGACATCAGTTTACTTGTGGCTTTTAAGTTCTCTCGATCTTGAAAGCGTAACTCGCAGTTGTAGTCCTCGGGCTACGGCGCCACTTTCAATTGAATTCTTCAAATCTAATTCACATCCAGTCGTATCGTCAGCTTAGCTTTTGACCGTGCCACCACGAGCATCCGACCCAAAGCTGGGGTTGGTCCTATTTGATTTACCAACAAACAAATCTTGCCCCCCTATTTATGTCCAATTGGTAGTCCAACGAGTCGAGATTGCTTTATGGCTGAAAAGGATTGAATAAACTACTAATTAAAATTAAGAGAGTAATTATATTATATATAATAAATAGGAACCCTATCAAGATTTTATCCCAACACTCGGATGGATGACGACGGTACAATTTTTACCCAAAATAAACTCTCAACAAGTGCAGCAAAAGCAAAGAAACTTTCTACGCAAATGCCAGTAGTGTGAAGAGATGTTGCCAGACGAGACGGGAAAGCACCATAAAAAGTTGCAGTTAGGCTAATGAAACACACCATACTTAAAAGAATTTCTTACAAAATCATCATCAACTAGCTATGCTATCACTGCGACGATCCATGCCTTTCAAATCTGTTTCCAACTTCGGATTTTTCATGTGACCGACCAGCAGCAGTATCACAATCATAATAAGCAGTAATTGAACTTCGAAAGTGGTAAATGTATTCACAAAATTGCATCACACAAATCCATGAAGACATGTAACCTCTTAAAAAGCAGACTCTGGAATAATTCAAAAACAAAAAAATCAATGTACTCAAATGTACCAATCAAATAAGAAGATAGCCATCCTACAATGCTTGCATTGTTTAAAAGCCAAAAGCATCTATCATCTCTCTCTTAAGTAAATGATACAGGGAGGCCACAATTCCATAATTTAGATAAACTCACTCTTATCGAAGAACAATGGAAATGAAGGATTGGGGGTGTGTATTATGTGCAGTCTGGAAACAAAAAATTCAGAAAGATGTCTGACTTTTGTTGTCCCATGAGGTTCCTGAATACGCTTAACTTTGAGTTTTCTCCACTTTGGCCTTGATCTTTTGTTCCAAAATGGCTTTCTCAGTGTCCAGACTGAACATCCTATTGAGTGCATGCATATTTTCAAGGGTCTCATCCAGAGTCCGGCTATCGGTGCCATCACATCTCAAGTGCTGCAGTGGGCCATGAAGAAGCTTGTTTACTATACCACTGCTGAGGTCTTCAATAGCTTTTCTCATTTTCTTTGTTAATGCATCATCGCCTATCTTCTGAAAACACTTCTCAAGCTCCGAAACCCGAATTCTATCAGCATAGGACCTCAACTTCTTGATGGTAGGGACGGTCTCCAGAGAGTCCCTCCATGCCTCAAACCGTTTCAGTTCCTGCGTAATTATTGATTGAGCTTCCATTGCCTTCCTCAGCCGATCTTCCTTGTTGGCTTCCACAACCTCCTTGAGGTCGTCGACATTGTACACTCGAGCATGTTCAAGATTTGCAGCACAGGATCCTACGTTCCTAGGCACTGAAATATCCACAAAAAGTCTTATGCTCCCAACTTCGAAGCCCACAGGAGGAAGAGCTTCAACATGCTCTTTCAAGAATAGTGGTGTCTCAGATGCTGTGCTTGTGAAAATAACATCTGCTTCAGCAGAAGAGGAGAGCATTTCTGAGAAAGGTCTGTAGATAATTTCAATATCCTTCAGTTCTTCACGGATAGCATCTACCCTCTCCACTGACCTGTTAACGACCACAACCTTTTTGCATCCTTTGGCAGCTAGATGTTTGATCACTAGCTTCCCCATCTTGCCGGCTCCAATCACCAGCATTCGAGCAGATGTAGAATGGGACTTTGGGAGTTTCATAAGAGCCAACTCAACTGCAGCTGAGCTTACAGAGACCGCACCAGATGCTATGTTGGTCTCACTGCGAACTCGTTTTCCAGCAGTAATTGCAT
Organism: Musa acuminata AAA Group; assembly: GCF_036884655.1. Lineage (NCBI taxonomy): Eukaryota > Viridiplantae > Streptophyta > Magnoliopsida > Zingiberales > Musaceae > Musa > Musa acuminata. The sequence goes on along the minus strand of NC_088356.1, from coordinate 12,086,615 downwards.
CCTTAAACATCCTGTCAATATTCTTTCCCAATCCTCCACTGCCTTGCCCGATCCTTACAACTTGTTTAACTTGAGCGAGAATCTGTCCTTCTCCCAAGACAAGAGAGTCAAGACCTGCCGACACTTCAAACAGATGCCTTGTGGCATCACTATCACGGAGCACAAAAAGATGTTGTCGGAGCTCTGATACCGGAATCCCACTTGTCTGCCACATCATACAAAAGCAAATAATTAATAACTGATGGACTAGAAACATGCTAAAAGAACACCAGTTTCTTTTGCAGAGTAAAGATGGATGGAATCACAGTTGAGACATATATGAAGAGCACACAGTTTGTGATGGAGAAAAAACAGTTACCTTTGCCATCCACTCCATCACTTCTCTGATTCCACGATTCCAAGACAAAGCAACTACATATATTTCCATTCTGTTGCATGTACTGAGAACTGCAGCTTCTTCTATATGATTCAGGCTGCATAATTCACCAATAGCACGAGGCCACTGGGCCTCTGGAACAGCAAGCTTTTCACGCATCTCGACAGGAGCCGTATGAACACTCAGACCTATCACAGCTATGCTGCTCCTCTCCTTCATATATCCTGCAAAATGTGAACCAGAATAAGTTAATAAATTGTGTTAAGATAATCATCAAAGGAACAAAAGTTTTGTTCATTGTCTCCTAGCTGCGCTGAAGTAAAACACCAGCATTGTTAACTTTTGTAAGGAAATACATCCGAGAAAATTGATGAATAAGAAAGTACTAAATTATAACTCAACAACAGTATATATCAAGGCAAATATGAGTGTCGAATGATACAATCCAAATATTCATCTGCGTGAGCACAGGATAGAAGGACAAAATTCCGACACAAGAATCTTGTTTCTCAGCAAAATAAGACAGCAGAAGCTTCTGTTCAGAAGTACCAAATGAAGGTGGCAATAAAGATGCTGTTTATCCATTGATGATTACTGAAATAATTTGAGCTATCTGCGAATTGATGAGGTCAGGATAGTCTACATAAGCCATTCCCAAAATCCAACTACCATTATTCAATAAGAACAAAAACAGATGCTGGAATTTAGGAGATTATGGACCTAGAGATGCTTCAGATTTAAGTATGGAAACCAAAGAAACAAAAACAAACCAGTCTAATAATCCCATGTTGTTAGTTTCACAAGCATCTAATCCTAATTTTGACATCATGGTATTCAAAAGATATCAAGCCCTAAACAAGGAATCAGGGAATGCCAAACTCGTATATCAACCTCATCTCATTAACTACCCTAACATATTAGATAGATTAGGAACCCCCCCTGCAGATAATGGCAATTACATCAGTTCTTGCGCTTCTATAATATGTGACGAACTACTCGATTAATCCCACAAATCCATGTAGACTAGAGATCCTGTCGATCAGACCCAACCGTATTGCCAAGTACTTCTCAACCACTACAATTGCTAAAACCGTTCCATGATGCTAATCCCCAACAAAAAGGGGGAAAAGGAACCCTTTTCATAAGCTAGAAAGAAAAATTGCAGCCTTTGCAGACCTTCACTTCGTCAGTAGGACGAAACCGACAATCTCTAATGAGAAAATAGAGGGGAAAATGCGGCACGGGGCTTACGGTCTGCAGAAATCTTGAATTGCTCAAGGGCCGAGACGCTGGCGGCCGCTGCCGACTTCTCCTCGAGATCCGCCTTCACCTCGCAGCGTGGGCTCCTCCGGAGAACAACCCTGGGGCTCCCACTATACGCGGGGCCTCTGGGACGGACCCGATACAATCCAGCCGAACTCCAAGATGCAGACGACGACCGAGAGGGAGAGCTCCTGCGGAAGACAGACTCGACCTTCCCGGGCCCCGCAACGGTGATCACCACGCCGCCGGCGGTGGCCATTGAAGACTAGTTTTCAGCAGCAACTGCGATTAAAAACCTAACCAAGAAAAGAAGGAAGAACACGAGCTTCGCGAATAGATCGATCGAGAGGAATTGAAAGCAGGGTTCGAGAAAGAGGCGAAAGAATTCCCTCGCCCCCCCCCCCCTCGCTCGATCGCGCTCGCGCTCGCGCTCTCTCTCTCTCCCCTTCTTGATATGTATGCTGAGATGGGAACGGCCGCGGGGGCCGTACGACGGATGGAGGGCAGAAGGGGACACCCAAGATTTGGTCGTCGGGAGAAAACTGAGAAGAGAAAAAGAAGGAAATATCACAAAGCAATATTGAGTTGAGAACGCTGTTCCGCCGAAATCAAAGGGTTCGCCACAGGGTACTCGTTCTGAATTTCGTCACACTTACCCTTTCTCTTCATTCGGAAACCGTGGTGGAGCCCAAGTCGGGTCACTGTGTTTACCAATCATCACTCGGGTAAAAGACTTGCCCGTGTATAAATATATATATATTTATCTTGGGCGGGTGGATGTGGTTTGGTATTCCTCGCTCATTCATTGGCTGGTGTTTGGGTTACGCGTTCCACCCGCCCTCCCATCGCCGCGCCACCTGTTATGATCACGCACGAATTCCAGCCTCACAAATACAACACTCTGGAGGAGAGAGAGAGAGAGAGAGAGAGAGGTGGGTAGAATTACCATTTGACTTGAAGGGGTGTTTTGGTTCCGCACGTTTCTGGTGAATTGAACCGCTGGTTGATTCGGTGCGAAAGTAGTAGGTTTGACCTTAGCGACCACGATTAATCAGCCGTCCGCGTTGACCAGAAGCAGCGTGTGGAAGCCATAATCGGCAATGTAAAATCGAATTTTCTCCTCTTTTTATTCCTTCTCTTTTTTTCTTGTGCCAAATACACCATTCACTTTTGTTGACATATCCTTTGGTATCACCAGATTAATTAAAAGCTTGCTGAAATAACTTGTTCTTTCTTTCTTGTGAGAACTCGCTTATGCTTGCATTCATCGCATCATATCATACGATGTAGATGAGGTCTTCCCGCACCAACCGCTCCGTTTCCACTGCGCAAGCTTTGACGAAGTCCACTCAATTTTGGAGGTCAGCAAAGGTAGGAGAAGAAGAATAAGAAGCTTCGACGGACCAAGGAACGTCGTCTCACCAGCAAAATTATGTGCCAAAAGCTGCATCACAGCCTCCCTCCTTCTTCGTCGTCGTCTTCTTCTTTTATGCTGCATGTGTTACAGAATTAACGCGTGAAGCACGTTGGTTGGGTCTTCTTCAGCCCCGGTTCGTCACCCAGAGGGAGGGGGTGCGGATCGTGTGTCTTCTGCCGCGGCAGGAGACAGGACGCAGCTAACCCTGAGTAGCACGTAACGCCAGCAGAGATGGTTGGGCCCACAGGCGTATGTTAAGTGTCTCCTACTTTCCTGTTCCCTGACTTAACCGAGACAGGAAGACTAGGTGTCCCACCTGACCGGAAGCTGTCCCGGCTTCATGGTTCGGGTCGACAAGATTTGCGGTTCGGGGGAATGAGCCGAACCGATACCGTGTTCCCATGTGGCTCGGGGTTAGGCACCGGTTGTGGTAAGTTGGTGGCCTCACCTGGCGCCAAACCCACCACTTTCTATATATATTTCCTACCCACCTCTCGCCCATCGTGATCGAGTTCGCATATTTGACGAAACCAGATCGAGGCGATCGATCCATCATGGCTTCTTCTTTGGCGTACTCCAAATCTTTACTCGGGGAAGAGAGAGCCGACGGCGTCTCCGGCCTCGGCTTCCGTCAGCCCTCCGATCTCCGCCGCCTGTCCTCCGCCGCCGTCCAGATCTCCATCCGGCATCGGACTTCCCTTCCCCAGCGAAGGCTCGGTGAGTTCTCCTCCTCTTCCACGTGTCCCCCCTCCCTCCCCACCCCCCCGAGTTTTTGACTTGCTGTGTCCGTAATGGAAGAAAAAAAAGGTGATCTTGCTTTCTTGATGGCCAAGGAGCTAAAGTTCTTGTTATAGAGAAGACAGGAAGGAAAATTCTTTGAGATCTCTCATCTTAATGTTGCAAATCTTGTTCTTCGGTACCGGTGTCATGTGACGAGGGTAATAATAATGATGGGACGCAAACTGACATCGTCTGCTCCCGGGTGACGTCTCCTGGGTCACGCGGACCGAGGAGATGCATGGGCCGTTTGTCTCGGTGTGACTTGACAGTGCCGAGCTGAGACAGACCAAAATGTCGAACGAGGCACGTTGCTATCCTACAGGAGCCCGGTCCTCCACGCAACCCCAACGCCGGGGTCAAACGCCTTCCTATGTATGGTCCTGCTCCCTACAAGCGGGCACACGGTGACCTTCCCTATAAAAACCCTCGCGTTCGGAACGAGGGAGGGGAAAAAGAAAAGAGAGGAGAAAACCTCCCAAGATTCTCGACTGACTTGACCATCGGAGGGGTCGGGTCGAGCTCTCCCGACTTGACCTGTATGTAGGGACGAAGACGGAGCGCCTCCCACCACGCACCCAGGCGAGGAGTTCCCTCCCAGAAGAAACGGTTGTCTCGTCGAGACCGGACCAACGTAGTCGGCTGCCTCAGCACTCTCAAGGGTAATCCATGAAGATCCCCGCTCATTCAGACCCGAACCCAACTGTGTTGGCCCCGAGGCTGCAGCTTAAAGTTGTTGACACTAACATTTTGGCGCTAGAGGGAGGGCCCGAATGTCGAGGGATCGCCAGATCGACCCAGACGAACCCCCAGCTAAGGGGTCGTGCCTGATCGGGGCTCCGGGGGAACGCCCCCTGCATGGTGAACCCCTAGCTGAGCACCCCGCTGCAACTTCAGAGCGCTATTGGCGGTTATTCAACGACCCGGGCTTGTCGCCGCCCGAAGGCGTCCCAACCGACCCATCGCCCGTATCGCCCGAGGCCTTTCAGGACCTCGCTCATCAAGTTCGAGCTCTGAATGGGATGGTGCAGACCATTATCCCACTCATTTCTCATCCGGCGCACCCACCTGCGATCCAACCACTGCTGCAACAAGTGCTGCGCTTTCGGGCTCACACGATACCCCCGGAACTCCCCGCGTCGCCTCAAGTCTGGCCGCCCCCGCTCGAAGATCGAGCAATGGGAAACCCGAGCGCCTGCTTGGAGCCCGAGGTGTTATCTTCAGATTCAGCGGGCTCCCTGCGAGCCCAGCTACGCTGCGTTAACCAACGACTCGACGAAGTGCAGAGGGAGGTTCGTAAGTCTAAGGAAGAACTTGGGGAGGACGCACATCGGGGGTCTCTGTTCGCGCTTGAGATACAAGATCAGTCAATCCCCCCGAACTTCCGTCTTCCCTCTCTCGATGCATACGACGGCGCCACCGACCTGACGGACCACATAGCCGCCTTCCGAGCCTAGATGGCGCTATACGGGACCTCAAACGCCTTGATGTGCAGGGCGTTTCCCACGACACTGAGGGGCCCAACTCGCGCATGGTATAGTGGCCTGAAGGCTGGGGCGATCACATCCTTTGATCAGCTCGCCAAAGACTTTGAGCTTAACTTCCTAGCGTACGCCCGGCCGAAGCCGCCCGTCGCACTGCTCCTCAGACTTAACTAAAGGGAGGTCGAGCCCCTCTCCCATTTTGTGAATCATTTTGCTACGGAAATCCGAGGGTTGCCGGACGCTCATCCCTCTCTATTAATGCAGGCGTTTATGATAGGCCTACGACCGTCCAGATTCTTCTGGTCCCTTGTGGAGTGACCCCCCACCACGGTACCGGAGATGCTCCAGCGGGCTAACCAGTACATCGCGGCCGAGGCATGGATGGCCCGGAGGCGAGAGGAGCACAAAAGGGTTAGGCCGGAGCCACCCCGGGGGCAACAATCTATCGCGTCGAGGCGCAAGGTGGACCGACCTGACTAGCCAGCATCGAGGTCCCCGCTCCCCATCTCGGGGGTGTCTCGAACAGAGATATTCCTCCAAATAAGGGAGAAGGGGTTGCTCAAATCCCCTAACCCGATGAGAAGTTCGCGGGAGCTCGGGGACCGATCCAAGTATTGCCGTTTCCATCGACAAAACAGACATGACACCGAGGAGTGCCGCGAGTTGAAACGGCAGATTAAGAAGCTCATTCGCGGAGGACACCTCGGCCGGTACCTCCGACAAGCCAAGGAGCTTTCACCCCGCCCGGAGGGCCCTGTTGAGCGGCAGATTGACGTGATAACAGGCGGCCCAGCATTCGGGGGGAATAGTATGTCCGGGCGAAAGACATACGCCCGCGCCGCGGCGGCCGAAGCCCCCAAACGCGGACCCGAGCCTGAGGTCACGTTCCTGGCCAAAGGAACCGAGCGATTCGAGCACGATGATCCACTCGTAATAGCGGCCAGGATCGTCGACGCCCAAGTGAAGAGGATCATGATCGACACAGGGAGCTCAGCCGACGTGCTCTACCTGGATGCGTTTCAAAAGCTCGGGGTAACTAGAGACGCCTTGGAACCGATGTGCTCGGCACTCACCGGGTTCACCGGCAACTCGATCTCACAGTTGGGAGCGATCACCTTGCCCCTAACCCTGGAAGTCCCACCAAGGTCCAAGACGGTGATAGCGACCTTCTTGGTGGTTGACCTCCCCACTGCATACAACGCAATCCTTGGCCGCCCGACCCTCAACAAGATCAGGGCTGTTATCTCCACTTACTACCAAACAGTGAAGTTTCTGACTCACACCGGGGTCAGGGAAGTCTGGGGAAGTCCCCTCGAATCTAGACGGTGCTACTTGACGGCGGTCTCATTACACAAAAGGGCAAGGACCGAACAAGCACTAGGGGATCCCCGGGAAACAAAGAAACCGACCCAACATCTTGAGCCAATGGAGTCCACTAATAGCTTACCCCTAATAGAGGGTCGGCCAGACCGGACGATCAAAATCGTGTCGGAACTCCATGAGTGAGAAAGGGAGTAGCTCGTCGGCTTCCTACAGGAGAACGCTGACGTCTTCACCTGGTCGCCGGCTGACATGACAGGCATCAACCCAAAGGTTGCCCAACATCACCTAAACATTTCGCCCGATGCTCCCCAGGTGAGGCAGAGGCCCCGACGACAGGCCCCCGACTGACAACTAGTTGTTCGTGAGGAGGTGGAGCGACTTTTGGCAGCGGGCTTCATAGAGGAAGTCAAATACCCGCGATGGCTGTCCAATGTAGTCCTCGTGAAAAAATCTAATGGGAGCTGGAGGATGTGCGTTGACTACACCAATCTCAATCGTGTGTGCCCGAAAGACTGCTACCCCCTCCCGAGGATCGACCAGTTGGTCGATGCGACTGTCAGGCATGCCCGCCTCTCATTTATGGACGCCTTCTCCGACTACAACCAGATCAGGATGGCGCCCGAGGACCAAGAGCACACGGCCTTCCTCACCGACCAAGGGGTATATTTTTATAGGGTCATGCTGTTCAGGCTAAAGAATGTTGGTGCCACGTATCAGAGAACCGTGAACAAGATGTTCGCTCGGCAGATCGGGTGAAATATGGAGGTCTATGTCGATGACATGATCATGAAAAGCCGTACGACAACGACCCACCTAATAGACTTAGCTGAGATGTTTGCCACGTTGCGAAGATACAACATGCGACTCAACCTGACAAAATGTGCTTTCGGCATCAGCTCGGGAAGGTTCCTCGAATTCATCATACACGAAAGGGGAATCGACGCCAACCCGGAAAAGGTCCAGGCAATTATTAGCATGCAGGCCCCTCGGACAATCAAGGAGTTGCAACGGCTGAACGGCAGGCTCACCGCCCTAGCTAGGTTTCTTTCCTGATCGGGTGATCGATGCCTCCCCTTCTTCCAGGCCCTAAAAAACCCGAAGAACTTCCAATGGACGGCCAAGTGCGAGGAAGCCCTCGTACGCGTAAAACAACACATGGCCAGCCTCCCTCGCCTTGCCTCAATCTCTTCCGAGGAGAAACTCAATATCTACCTGGCCGCATCCCAACACGCGATCAGCTCCGTCCTGACTAAAGAAGCCTTCGGGGATCAGCTACCAGTCTACTACGTCAGCCACGTCCTAAACGGGCCCGAGGATCGGTACCAGCCGATTGAAAGATTGGCACTAGCGCTCGTGCTAACGGCCCGAAAGCTGCGCCCCTACTTCCAAGCCCATCCAATTGAGGTAATTACCGACCAACAGCTCCGACAGGTTTTGTCTAAATTTGACGTTGCAGGTCACCTCCTCAAATGGTCGGTGGAGCTCGACGAGTTCGACATACAATATGTACCAAGAACCGCCATCAAGGCCCAATCGGTAGCCGACTTCATCTCGGAACTAACTCAGCCCGAGGATGAGGATTCTGAGCAGGTTAGTGAAGGATGGGTCCTGCGCATGGACGGATCAGCCAGCTCGAAGGGCGCGGGTGCGGGGCTAGTGTTGGAAGCCCCCGACGGACGATCGTTCGAACGCTTCCTTCGCTTCAGCTTTCAAGCCACGAATAACGAGGCAGAGTATGAGGCGCTCCTAGTAGGACTCCGATTAGCCATTGAGATGCAGGTGGATGCCATACACGTCCTCACCGACTCACAGCTAGTGGCCGAGCACCTCAACGGCAGATACGATGCCCGGGACCCAACCATGTCAAAGTACCTAGTAGAGGTAAAAAGCCTGACTGCCAACTTCTCTCGCTTTATGTTATCTAGGGTCCCGAGAAGTGAGAACGAGTGAGCAGATGCACTGGCTAAACTAGCATCAAAGTCAGATCTCGAAGCCCGGCTCGAGGTCGAGGAACTCCCTTTCCGAGCGATCGCGATCGCAGTTGTGTCCCCGGCCGACCCGCAGACTACGTGCATACAGGAAATGCTGCGCTACAAGCGGGACGAGATCCTTCCCACCGATGAGGCCGCGGCTCGGCGTCTGCGCCGTACTGACACGGACTTAGCTGGTTTTGCCTAAGTCGTGCGGCACCCTCGCGTGTCCGTCCGCAAAGGTCAGCCTCCCCAAAGCCTCCCATTGTCCCTTAGGACCAACAAACGAGAGAACGGGTTAAAGAGAACGCCTCAATCGGGATCCACAAGCAAACATGTCCGAAAAACACTTTATAGACAATGCAAATTACAAACAGACTTTACAAGCTCTGAACAGTGGCACAACAAAGGATAAAATGGTCCATTACAGACCGAAAAGCTCTCGCACGTGTCCACATGACACAACCTTTATTTACAAGCCTAAAGAGGCCACCACCCAACTAAAATGGGACTTATAAGCCTTCGGCCGCCCCTTTACATTCTGTACAGGGCATGAACATGCCAAAAGACACGGACACACATAAGCATTACATCCAACATCTTGTTGAGAAGTTTGTCCGTGACATTCTCCCCCACTTATCCCTTCGACGTCCTCGTCGAAGCCTTTGTGAACACTGCAACTCTTCGCCTTTGTTGAATCTTCAATCTTCTGCTCCAGCTGCAATGCGCCTCCTGGCTCCCAGCTGCTCTCCGCTGCTGTTTTTGAGTAGTCGAACCTTTGATCCGCTATGCTGCTTCAACTCGCCAATGACTCTGACTCTGGTGTGGGGTTGGCTGAGTTGTGTTGATCCTCGTTGATTCCTGCGGATCCACCAAATGAAGGAAAAGACCATCCTTACTGCGCCAGTCTCTCAAAATTTCCACATGCTGCTTGAACTGGGTGGATGCTTGTTGGAGCTTTAACGAGCATCGCCTCGCAAACTTCTGAAGTTTTGGGTCCTTCCTCCACAAAATCTGCTCATTGACTCTTCTTTCAGTTAGTTGTCACATCCAAGTAGGTTCGCATCACTTCCGCTTTCGATTGGCATTTCGTTGGGAAATGAAGCGGACAATCTACTCTCAGTAGCACTGATCACCGTTGGTGAGGATTTAACAACTATTGTCTTTCATTATCTTCGAAGGGTCTTTGAACTTGTGCAGAGCTCCTCTGCTGGATAGATAAGAGAATTGGGGTACTCGGTTTCGCCCATTCTCTTAAGAGTTGAGAAGGCAAAGGTTACTTGACTTCGCCCGCCTCCTCGAAGTTGTACTTCACGCATCGAGCTGGTTACTGGCCTTCGCCTGCTCTTTGCTCACACTTCTGAAGCACTTGAAGTGTTTGCACTCCTTGCGTTGAGTTAGCTACTGTGATTCACCTTCTCAATGCCATTGAACTTCTGGAATGCGGGAAGTTTTCACCCCAACTTGGAGTAATTCTCTGATAGATGAGGTCGCCTCTGGGATTGTACCGTCTTCTCCATCAACACTGCCGCCTACTCCACTGAGTAGCAAAGGGACAGCACCGCGTACTGCCTGCTTCGTTCCTTGGTCGTGCACTCTTGCATGACCCGAAGTCCTTCACTTACGGCTATCTTGATGAGAAACTTGTTGACACCGGTCTTACGAAGTTTCTTGGCCTATGCCCTTCAGCCTTGTCTCGGTACTTGGAGATTGCCTCTGCATGCTCCACCTCCTCGGCCCCTTTCACGACCAAGCGCTCTCCCTCCATGAGAGCAAGGGATCAATGACTTTGACGGAAGTCCCGCCTCTGCGTTACCATGGCGCTGCCATGCCCATGGCCCTACTATCCGTCGCCTCGCCTCTGCATCCCTTTTCTCCACGATCAGTAGATATGTCTCCGTGGCACTCCTCTGAGTCCACCTCCATTCTAACTGATGTTGATTTTTGGGTAGCTAAGTCCCTCTGGACTCATCGTCACTTCCTCGCCCCTTTCGACCTCCTGCTTCAACACCTCTGTGTTCTCCAAGCAGTCTATTTGGTCGATGGAAAGACAGACTGCAACTCCCATGCATGGCCTCTGCCATCATATTGTAGGGTTTGCACCGATTCTGTTCTCCTTAGCTTCCTTGGTAGCAACGTTCGCTTACTCGACCTTGTCCTCTGACTTGTTGGGCTCCCTTAAGCGAATATGAGCTCTGGAGCAGTCCAACTCTCCAGCTCTTTCGATCATACCTCTGTATGATCAAGTCCCTCCCATGGAACTCACTGGTACTTGCATTCGAACTTTTCCCTTGGTGGAACCCAGCCCCCATATGCTGATGACCAAGGTTTTCATCCGATGCAAAATTCGGTGCACGCCCAGAAGACCCGCCTCTGCGGTACCATGGCCTTCACTCCTTGAATCCATAGCCCTTCTTGCCGTCGTGTTGTTCACCAAAGCGGAGCTCCCAGTAGCTCCCGATCATACCTCCATATGATCTCATCCCTCACGGGACTGATTGTGTGTATCGCATTGCCACGAATTGTTCCACCACGATCCGCTGCACCATGTCGCCTCCTGGTGACATCTCCATTGCATTCTGATCCTTGTGGAATAAACTCGAATTGTGAACCCTCCATGTGTGGCCTCTGCCAAAACATCGCAGGGTCTCCTCCACCTTCGATTTTGTTTGCTCCTTTGGCAATCGACCTTCATCCACCCACCCTTGGGTCACACCTAGATGAAGCACCGCTCTAGGACAGTCTGTCGCCTAGTAGCTCCCGAAGTCCACCGACTTCACTGTAATTTGTGCACCGTTGTCTGGATCCTGGGCCTCTGCCCCTACCAGCACAATCTCCGCTGCGCACCGCTTCCTTCATGGCAACTTGAATGGCAACACTGTGGCATATTCTTCAAGAGTACCCGCCTCTGCGTCCTCTTGCCCCGTGCTAAGGCCTTCTGAACCCAACTTCGCCTCCGCAAATTGAGTCGCCTTAGTTCCTCCATCAAATGCTCCTCCGAGATAAGGTGTATGTGCCCAGAAGCTCCCTTCGTCTTTGGCACCATGCAAGATGAGTCCACTCCGTCAGAATGAAGGACCCATGGAACAACATGATCCTGCTCTTGCCTCTGCAAGAGCTCATGTCCTTGACCTCTGTCTAAGAAAAGCACTGTGCCTCTGCTCCATGTTCCAACTTCTCTGCTGGCTCCCTTCATGCGGCTTGGGAACTTTGCCAAGTTACACCCAAGTTGCTCCGCTCCTCGTTTTCGCATTGAGTCGATGGTGGCCCTCGTGCCCACCATTCCACGGGTCAGCCCTCCCTTGAGTCCAATCTCTATATCGACTCTAAGTGTGCCTTCATTTGAGTTGCTTTAGGTCGCTCCCCCACTTGATCTCGCAATGCATCCACCAATGCATTCTCTCGAGCGAGATCATGCGACAACTCCTCGCCGCTTGCTCAGTCCATCGAGCTTCGTGGAGTTGTTGTTTGTTGAGGTACTCCTCCTCAACATGTGAGGTCCGTCTCACATGATTCTCCCTCTGGAGAGCCGGGACTTATCCCTCCTGGATAACTATCCCGTTGGAGCAACATCTCTCTTCGTTTCGGAGACCACCATCCCCTTGGACTACTCCGATCTGCTGAACAAACTGTGCACTGTTCTGCCTCCTGCAAACGCACTTGCTAGATTGCGACTCCATGTCAATACAGCCCCCGCTGCACCCCTCAAGGCCTAGCAACATGCTAAACTCGTTGCACACTTTAGCCTCCGACGGACGTATCCTTCACATGCCGAAGAGAAAGTTTCAATGCTCCATGGCGCCGAGTTTCGGTCGCCTTGGGATGGCCACGAACATTCCATCGTCCGCATACAAGCCCATGCATGAGTACCAAATTCTTCGAGTTAGCAATTCCCCTCACCTCTGTGAGCTTTGCATAACTCTTTTGGTCGTTGAGCAACTCATTCCACCTTGCATGGTCTCATTCTTGCCAAGCGCCTCGCTTGCCTAGAGCACCATCAAGTATAGTTGTCAACGTTGAGCCGTAGCTCAAACTCAGCCATCCCAACCTTTGTGCGCTCCAAATTCTTCCAAGCTTGCCTGTTCTCGTGGTGCCTCTTGCGCGAAGGGTTGGCCATTCCTCTGAATGCCAATCTCAGATGCCCGCTCCACTGAGCGACTCTTTTCCCTACATCTCCATGCCCGTTTTCCCTCAAACGGTCGCGCGTGTGCTGACTGCCCTCAACGCAGTCCCGCTAGGTCCCCCACGTTTGCATGTCAAGTGTTTCTATGAGTGCTTGTCCCGCTCTGATACCATATGACACGGACTTAGCTGGTTTTGCCTAAGTCGTGCGGCACCCTCGCGCGTCCGTCCGCAAAGGTCAGCCTCCCCAAAGCCTCCCATTGTCCCTTAGGACCAACAAACGAGAGAACGGGTTAAAGAGAACGCCTCAATCGGGATCCACAAGCAAACATGTCCGAAAAACACTTCATAGACAATGCAAATTACAAACAGACTTTACAAGCTCTGAACAGTGGCACAACAAAGGGTAAAATGGTCCATTACTGACCGAAAATCTCTCGCACGTGTCCACATGACACAACCTTTATTTACAAGCCTAAAGAGGCCACCACCCAACTAAAATGGGACTTATAAGCCTTCGGCCGCCCCTTTACATTCTGTACAGGGCATGAACATGCCAAAAGACACGGACACACATAAGCATTACATCCAACATCTTGTTGAGAAGTTTGTCCGTGACAGTACGCAAGCATGGTACTCCGAGATGAATGGACGGCTCTATAAGAGGTCTTTCTCGCATCCTCTCCTACGGTGCCTGGAACCCGAAGAAGCTCAGTCGGTTTTGGCCGAGGTCCATGAAGGGATTTGTGGGGAACACATCAATGGGCGAACCTTGGCATGCAAGATTCTTCGCCAAGGGTACTATTGGCCGACCATGTGTCGGGACGCGAAAGCTTTCATGCAACGATGCGGCTCGTGCCAAAGGCACGCTCGGACGCCTCGACAGCCCGCGGTTCCGCTTGCCCCCATTAACTGTGCATAGCCGTTCGCACAATGGGGATTGGACCTCCTCGGACCTTTCCCGCCGGCCTCGAGGCAGCGAAGATACATCATCATAGGAGTGGATTACTTCACCAAATGGGTCGAAGCCGAGCCGCTAGCAACAATCACAGAACGCTAGGTGGAGAAATTCGTCTGGAAGAATATAGTGACTCGGTTCAGCTTGCCCAGGACTATCATCACAGATAATGGGGCCTAGTTCGTTAGTGCGCGGTTCTGAGAATTTTGCGCGAGCCACAGGATTCAATTGAGGTTCAGCTCGGTGGCCCTCCCCTAGACGAACGGTTTGGTGGAGGTAACCAACCGATCCATTCTGGATGGGCTCACAAGAAGAGCGTCCACAGCCCGATCGGTTTGGGTGGACGAGCTCCCTAGTATCTTGTGGTCCTTATGGACCACCCCCAAAACCGCGACTGGAGAATCCCCCTACAGTCTCGCATTCGGGACCGAGGTCGTCCTACCGCCCGAAGTGGTTTTCCCTACCCCTCAAACAGAAAACTACGAGGAAAGGACAATGATCGAAGGACTTCGAGCTGGTCTCGACATGCCCGAGGAAGTTTCCTTTGACGATAGCGTCGAAGCCCCCGAGAAATAGGGTAGACCTATTGTAATTTTTTCTAATGGGGTAGGTTGGGTGTCGCCGATGCTGTAATATGTTATCTGGTCCTGTAACTGGATTTTTGTTTAAATGAAAATGTTCAGACCTCTTCCTTGTCTTTCTTGATTTCACTATACGAAAAATCTTTTAAGATTCTGCACGCTCCACGTCCTCGCCAGGGGGTGGCCTTGCATCGTCGTGAGCCGGTATGTGCCGATTCTGACGACGTCGATCACCCGATAAGGTCCTTCCCAGTTTGGATCGAGCTTGCCGCGCGCTCGGGTCAGGTCGCTAACTTTGACTTTGTATAAGACTAGATTGCCGAACTTAATCGGTCGGGGACGCACCTTTCGGTTATAGATTCTAGCGACAGCTCTCTTGTAGGAGAGGGCCTTCAAGTGTGCATCAGCACACCGCTCCTCGAGCATGTTGGGGTAGCGCGCTCTGAAGCGAGCCAGGTGACCCGCCCCAACTGAGTCAGCCCGAGCTCGAAGCCCAGAGATTTTTTGTAGGCCTCAATCAGCTCCTTGTCCTTCTCTGGCCATTGACGAATCTCGTCCGCCAGGGCCCCAGAAACCGAGCGTGCCTCGGCACACGCTTCTTCCAGCTTCTAGTTGAGCGCAAGCATCTCCCCCTTCGTTAGGCAGACCTCAGCCTGAGTCGCCTTCAGATGCACCTGGAGCTCATTGTTCTGCTCCTCAGCCACCTTAAGCTCGGACTTGAGATGCGTCACTTCTGCCTCCAAATCTGATGTGCGCTGCTCGGCTGCAACCACCCCCTCGGGTGCCAACCTCGTGCCAACCTCCTCGATCTGCCTACGCAGCTCAACGTTGCGGTTGCTCAATCTGCCGACAACTCGGCCAGCATCGCGCACGCGGTCCATCAGCGCTATGATATAATGTTGACCCTGAGAGGAAGGGAGTCAGGACAATACCACTCGGGTGCAAACGTGCCCGCCGATGACGATATACTTACCCACAGTAGAGACTTGGCGGACTTGCCAAGTAAGACTTCGGAGGACATGGTGTACAACTCCCGAGCCATGTTGGGATGAAGCCCTCCGCGGACGAACAAGGCCGCGGAATCCCTGTCGGCCCATATCCGGTCCCCACGGGACAAGCCACCCCAGCGGGCCACCAGCGGGTCAGAGGCTTCGCCCTTTGGGAGATCTTCCATCGCCCGAACCTGGTAGGGCTCGTCCTCCATGCCCACGGGAAGGCGGCAGAGTTCGCGAACGGAGGACTCTTAAGGGGCCTTCCCTGCCCCCGCCCCCGCCCCCACCCCCCCCACCCACCACCCCCTTACTGGGGCCGGCTTCACCCCGTCCGAGGCGTCTCCCTATGCGATCGGCCGGTCCAGTAGCGGTTCCTCCCGACTGGGCCATTGCCACGTCGGATCCCCTCGCAACACAGGTCTTTGCCTTCTTCCGAGGCCGACCGACCTCGATCTCCACTGGTGCATCTTTTGAGCCGATCCTCGGCTCGATCGGTGGGCGTAAGGATGAAGCCGATGAAGCTCGCCCCCCGCGCACTGACCTAAGGTTCCCGGTTGACGGGCCAGCAACTAGCCACCCGCGGATGAAGCTCGCCACCCGCGGACGATGGGCCAGCAACGCGCCCCCCGTGGACAATGGGCTAGCAACCAGCCAGGGCGACCCTTTGGGGAACTTTCCCGGTCGACCATGGTAACTAGCCGACCAGGAGGAAACTGGCAGGAACAACCACTGAAAGCAGAAGCCACGCCCCGGACCCCCTTAGCAACAACCGACGCATGGCTTCCTTCGGGGGGGGGAGAATGATGAGGATAATAATAATGATGGGACACAAACTAACGTCGCTTGCTCCCGGGTGATGTCTCCTGGGTCACGTGGACCGAGGAGATGCATGGGTCGTCTGCCTCGGTCTAACCTAACAGTGTCGGGCCGAGACAGACAAAATGTCGACCAAGGCACGTCGCCATCCTTGAGGAGCCTGGTCCTCCACGCAACCCCAACGCCGGGGTCAGACGCCTTACCAAGTATTGTTCTTATCCCTGTAAGCGGGCACATCAACAATGGTGACCTTCCCTATAAAAACCCTCACGTTCGGAACGAGGGAGGGGAAAAGAAAAGAGAGGAGAAAACCTCCCAAGATTATCGACTAACTTGACCGTCGGAGGGGTCGGGTCGAGCTCTCCCGACCCGACCTATATACAGGGATGAAGACTAAGCGCCTCCCACCACGCGCCCAGGCGAGGAGTTCCCTCCCGGAAGAAATGACTGTCTCGTCGAGACCGGACCAACATAGTTGGCTACCTCAGCACTCTAAAGAGTAATCCAGGAAGATCCCCGCTCATTCGGACCCGAACCCAACCGTGTTGGCCTCGAGGTTGTGGCTTAAAGTTGTTGACACCAACATCATGATTAGTGGTGAGTGCAAGAGCATTCTATCTATGGGTAACAAGGGGATTTTGATTGAACAAAATGGGGGAAAGTGATAATCATGGAGGGTGATAAGGAATATTTTGGGTCCTGGCCACGTCACGACCAATGCCGCGCCACGCCACCACCAGGTCAACAAGAGGAGTACTCCCACGCGCCGAGCCAGGATCCGTACTAAGGCATTCCTTGGTACATCCCATCCTGAAAAGCTCGAGACAACACCGTATGGTGCCGTTCCATGCGTTCTGGGATAACGACTGCACAAAGGTACCTCCTCACTGTTGAATCTTGGATTTTAATGATGACGTCAATTGTCATTTATTATCTAATCCATATGATGAGATAAGTGTGCAGGATTAACTACGATGAAAGTAAGACATGCAGCAGGAGTTACGCCGGAGTCAAAGACTATGATCACGTTGGGAGTTCGAGAGCTCGACGGAAGTTCGGACGGTCGTCGGAGGTTCTACGGGAACAAATCCGAGAAGTCCAGGAGCTTGCCAAAGAAGCTCGTCGGAACTCGCCAAGTGGATCGTCGCAAGTCCAAAAGTTTGTCGGGAGTCCGTCGGAGCATCGCCGGAGGTTCGTCAGATGTTCACCGGAAGTTCGCCTGAAGCTCGTCGGAAGAAGCGATTGACGCACCGAAAGTAAGCTGTAGTAAATGTCTTAAGAAATTCATAGTTAGCACGATGATTAAGTTAGAAATGGGAGGTGATCCCATTAACTTAATCTTGGGGCAATTGGGCCCTTGATAGACCCAAATTGGGCCGAATGGCTCAGCCCATTCGGACCCATATTTCTTGGCCAAAGGTGGCACCGCTTGGGTCAGTGGTGGCATCGCCCAGGGCTCAGTCTCCGAGCTCTGCACCGCCTCTGACAGAGGTGCAACCACTTGAGCTCGGTCTCCGAGCTTTGGCTAGGCGGTGCAACCGCCCCAGTCAGGCAGTGGCACCACTTGAGCTCGGTCTCCGAGCTCTGGCAGGAGGTGGCACCGCCCAGAGGCTCAGTCTTCGAGCTATGCCAGGCAGTGCAACCGCCAGACCCCGGAATTTCGGGAATTGACAGTTTTGAGCTCGGAATTCAAACTAGGTTAGGGCCTATAAATACCCCACCCTTTCAGCAATGACAGAGTAACCAAAAACCACCGAAATCCTGATCTTACTCTATGATTTTTAGAGCTTAAAAGTGTTGTATGAGTTAGAAGTTCTCCTCCTTCTTTTCTTCCAAGTTCTGATCTTTCAAGAGAGGAGAGAAAATTTTGTAAGGGTTGTCTCCTAAGCCCGTCAAAAGGAGTGAAACTGTAAAAGGGTGGTTGGCCTTCACCTATTGAAGGAAGGCCTCTAGTGGACGTCGGTGACCTCGTCGGTGGAGGAAGCCAGAAGTGGATGTAGGTCAAGATTGACCGAACCACTCTAAAATTGCGGTGCTCTCTGGTTTGCATTTACTTTGAGCATATTATCTTTACTGCAAACCTCCTCAATAGCTTACTGCCTTCTACGCATTTACGATCGTGTTTCAAAATTCAGTATTTTTCGAATCGGTGTTTAGACGTAAATCAGTTTTATCGTACGAACATCATATTTCAGTTTGCGCTTACCTTTTGATTTCCATCATAACTGCAAACTGCCTTTATAGATTCGCTTTAACTGCATCTCACTTGATCACAAGTTAAAGTGATTTACGAATCGGGTTTTCTATCGAAATCACTTTTATCGTACGAACGCAGTTTTAATCGTCGAAAATTTTTCGCTGCACTAAATCACCCCCACCTCTTGATATTTTTCCTTCAGCTCAGGATGTTCTCTTGCTCGTTGTTTGCAGGACTAGAGTGAAATGTCAATAGCCTATAGGCCAATTCATGCAGATGCCACGTACGACTTCAAGTATGGGTTGAGAGCGATACAGGTATCCTATGCACCTTGTTGCTATTTAATCTTTTAACAGTCATATAATCCAGTCTATATTATATGAATTTAGTTTTGACATCTGAAAGATCTATTTTCAGTTTTACTATAAGATTTTCTTTTCTCACATATATTGTCAAGGTATACAAATTGGTTTACCTTTTCTTATATCTTTGTTTATCACATACTGTTCCTATATATTGGCTGGTAGGAATATGTTCATCCTTTGTCGATCATGTGCTGGAAGAATGGCTGGGTTAGAGTATAAATGAATCATGCGATATGTGCTTTTGATTTTGGACTCAATTTCATGGTTGGTTGTGCTTGTTTCACGAGTAACCATAATGCTGATGAAATTAACCAATTCTTGGTTGATGAAAAGAATATAGTAATAATAAAGAATTAGGATATTTTATCATATAAAATTTGCAGACAAAGGCAGATAAAGTACATTTTGATGCTTGTATAAATATCTTGGCATCTATGGCTTGTTAAGTTTTGTTGTTATTTAGTTCCAGGGCTTCTGCAAAATTGTGAATGTGAAGTAATGTAATTACCTTATTATGAGAGCATTTGATTAGTGGACCTGAGCTGGGGTTATATCCCTATTGTTGTCCCTGTCCTCCCACCTCTATTTTCTCATGTCCGATAATCTCTAAGAATGATATAGTCATCTAACTCGGTTATGTGAAACATTAATCAAATAATTGACCACATGAAATTCTACATGTAGCAATCATCATCTGATAGTATAGCTAATGCAGGATTTCAACTGGTGCCTGCATATCAGTGTGAACTCTGCATCTGTTTAACATTACTTTTGTTCCCCCTCCCCTCCCTTACAGATTATAGCATATGTTTCTCGAGTGCACAAAGTGGTGCTTCCTGAAGGAGTTGTTGATAATGAGATAGTGACCCTTGATCAGGTCTGTCATTGCTCAGTTTTTCTAAATACTATTACCATTTTCTCTTTTTGTATTATTGTGAACTGATTATAGCATTGCTGACACTATCAGATTGAGAGTAATATCATTAGATGTCCGGATCCAGAATATGCTCAAAAGATGATTGAGGCCATTGATGCTGTTCGAGTTAGAGGTGACTCTGTTGGTGGTGTCGTGACTTGCATTGCCAGAAATGTTCCACGAGTAATTATTTGACCTGATTCAACTTCCTTTCTCTAACACTGTAGCTTCTTCTCAGTAATGAATTATAATAATTTGCATTGACCTGGATTAATTGACATTTCAAATTGCTGGAAATCTTGTCCTCTTGTATTCTACGAGAGCATTCTCAAGTGCACTCACTGTGATCAGGGTCTTGGGTGCCCAGTGTTTGATAAACTGGAAGCTGATTTGGCAAAAGCGATGTTGTCTCTGCCTGCAACAAAAGGGTTTGAATTTGGCAGCGGTTTTTCAGGTAGGTAATTGTAGACCCCAAGTATGTTTTCTGATGTTCTCCATACACAACTGGTCTTATCAGTATTTCATGGTTAGAGCTTCTGAATTCTTTGGACTTGTTTTTCCTCTCTGTTACTGTCTTCAGGTACTTTTATGACCGGAAGTGAGCATAACGATGAGTTCTACATTGGCGAGCATGGTAATATGCGAACAAGATTTCCAGCAATTTGAAATTTCAATTACTAATCTGCATTTAAAATTTTGGACTTTGTGAAATACGATGATTCCTCTGTACAGGGAGGGATATCCAATGGAGAAACCATCTCTACGAGAATAGCTTTTAAACCAGCATCTACAATTGGGGTAAGCTGGTTTTGAATCAATGTATGATAGTTGGTGTAGATTATATTCCACACATTTCTAATCCCTGATGAACTAAAACTTGACGCCTTTCCACAATGTTAAAATGAAAGGAAACAAAATACTAATTTTTCTGGTCAAATGATCGAAGCAGAGATGTTTTAATAATTAAACCACCTCAGTCCCTAGTGGGAAACAAAGAATCTGTTCTACTATCATGAGGGTGGTAATGCATCACTGTAACACTCTGGTGGTGTCGATGTTCTGTTAGTTTAATTTTCTGTTTCTCAGTTATATCATAGTCTTACTGTGATTTATTTATTTCATCAGAAAAAGCAGAAGACAGTGACAAAGAGAACGACAACGACATGAAACTGATCTCATAGCAAGAGACCGCTATGACCCTTGTGTTTGATAGTAGATAAGATTTCTTCAAGAAAATCTCTATATTTTATTAAGGAAAATCCTTCATTCTGTTGAGAAAAATTCTCCTTCATTATTTATATAAATAGGAGAGGGACATGTTAATGTATTTAAGTTTCTTCATTTCTTCAATAAAGTTTTTTCAATGAAGCTTCTTGAATAATTCTCTTATGTTCTATTTTTTTCAACAGTTTTATTTTTAAAATTTTTCATTCCGGCCTGATTTTCTGTTTTGCAGCTGTTCCGATGGTGGAAGCCATGGTAGCGTCGGTGCTGTTGGATCAACTTATGGCCCAAACTGGACAATGTGGATTGTTTCCTGTTGATCCTGCCCTCCAGCAACAGATTGCTCCTGCTCCAAATGGATCCTTGCTCACCCCAAAGCTTGCTTAATACGAGGATGTTGCTCCTAGTGGAGCTAAGCACAACTAAGGTCCATATTTACTGAGTTCAAATGCTCTGAAATGAGTTTCTGTTGTTCCTTTTGTCAAATCTATTTAAGCGCTGTTGTTGCACCCAAATTCACACAGTTGTGTCCTGTTCTGGATGAGAAAAAGGCATTTGTATTAGTTAAAATTGCTTCTCTACAGATCTTTAGTTAAATTTGGTTCTTGAATGTTAAGACTGTGTCACCCTTTTTGTTCCTTCCCTCTTTAACATTGTTGAACATATCTACAGATGACCGAGCTTTACATTTTGTCATGTCAATTTTTTTATCTTGCTTCATGAGGAGAAAGATTGTATATGGCAAATTTAGGGTTTAATCGTTCAGGTTTTTGTTATAATCAACACAGGTAGGTGGCTAGACCGATCACGTTGACCCTCAACAAGGAGCTATTTTGTTTGGAGTCTAAATTGAACAACAGCCTCTTTTGACTAATTGAAATTTGTGCTAGGATCGATCATTAATGATTTTAGCATCATGATGATGACGAAGAAGATATTCTACTTGGAATGCCTACCCTTGGCTTCTAGGCATCCGATCCAACTACCTTGATCTTTATGTTTAATTTTTATCATCCTCATTTCTATGGAATCAGGAAATATATTGTTGCAGATGAATACATTATTGGTGACATTTCGTGGTGCTGAAATGCTGATGATATAGAGATTGCTAGTAGCTGCCAACCTGGAAGATGTTCAACTTTCAGATCATGGCGATTGGGAAAGAGAGAAGTAAAGATGAAAAAATGGTGGTACGGCAGCAAAGACAAAGGATATGCCCTCAGGTGAGTCGAACAGTAGCACTTTGGACCACATGCCTCCTCCTTAGATCTTCTCATTGCTTTCCTCACTTCCTTTCTTGACCTCTTGCACAGGGTTACAATGTTGAGTTAGCCCCACAATCCCTTCTCATGCAATGGTCTGAGAGAGAGAGAGAGAGAGAGAGAGAGAGAGAGAGAGAGAGAGAGAGAACAGATGTGTTTGGTTGTCCGTTTGTGATTCTTGGTGACTGAGAAATAGGGAATGCCTTTCTTTCTGCACTCCAGAGATACCCTACCCTACTAGTAGACCTTTCTTTCTGCTTGCTTCCTGCCTCCCTCTTTGCTCGAGTGTTCTTATCATGGATTCACCCATTGCCTGCCTAAGTAGCGCATGTTCGTTAGTTTACTTTGGATGCACGAGCCAAGCGGAAGAAACATGCCATTCTCAAAACAAAAGCAAATGTTTTGCACCAAAACCAACCAGGAGACGCATGGATATTAAGCAACCATGTCTCATCACATAGAGAACTAAAGAGGAGGAAAAATCAATCAACACTGTCATGGATAGAGAAAAGAGAGTACCACTTGCTTGATTCAGCATGTCCTATTCCTTTTGTTGGATCCATGGACCACAGATTGTGAAGCCTGGGAAGGTAGATAGATGATGATGGGGGCAGATGTGTGTGCAAACAGACTTAAGAAGCAGCACTAGCAACAGATGGAGGGAATGATGAAGCATGAACTACCCCCAGAAACAGCAGGGGGTTCCTTGCCATTGTGAATTATGGGCGGCGGCCCTTCGACACAACATTTACCTGAGGAGCAAGAATCAGCGACAGCCTCTCTTCCTTCCTAATAACATGGAATGCTGCATCAAGACAAAGACGGGACTGCTCGACCAAGTGCGAACATGGAGATTCTTGTAACCGAGAATGCTGTACTTCTACTTGAAGGAAGAGAACGGCAGGAACACAAGGCCAGCGCTGCTTCATGCATGGACTGACTACGACTACTTACTTGTGGTGGCGGACTTCGGAGGATGTGCTCGCTTCAATGCGACGGTGGGTGCTATTCGGCAACTCCTTCGCCGGTGCTCCAGCACGAGCTCCCCTGCAAGCCAATCCAGCTTCTCCATGTTCGTCTGCCCACGCACCCTCTTCCCACCGAATAGCACCGACTCCACGTTCTTCTGCCGCAGCATCTCTTCCGCCGTCTCCGACAGCACCTTCACGGTAACCGGCCTTGCGTCGTAGTCCACCTCCGCGCTGCATCTTCCCATGCTCGAAGCATCAGCCTGCGATCACACAAAACCAACAGACATCAATGTCTACGAACTCTTCGGCTCATGCAATGGACCTTTAGGATACTGATGCGCTAGGTTATTCAACTGGAAACAAGGTGTTTGTCGAAATGCAAGGTGAGAGTTAAAGGAAGAAATGATGCAGGATGAAACAGAGAACCAATGGCTGGAAGAGGTCGAGAACAGGGGACCTCGGTGCGAGCGCACTGTTTGGGAGATGGGGAAACAGCCACTAGAAGCCAAAAAAAAAGCGGGGGAGAGTACCGCTGCCGACGCCAACGCCTTGTCCTTGTGTGCTCCCACAAGTGACAGCAGCAGCGGCTGCTGCTCACCATCGTGGGTTATCCCACCACCACCTACACATAGACCGAGGTAGAAACGGCCCTTTAACCCAAGAGGAGGAGAGGAGGAGAAGAGGACGAGAGCTTGTTTGGACCTAACCGCTCTCGCGGGACACCACAACCACCAACGCGCTCAAGAGGTGGCCCGCCCTCGTCCTCTCCGCCCGGGGATTCGCGTACATGACCAGTTCCGCCACCAGGCGCGCGTTAACGACGTTGGATGAGAATGGAAACCCGAGCGCGCACGTACCTGGACACGTACGTAGTTGGAGCTCCGGCACTGACCGAAGGCGAGCGCGACGGCCTGGTCCACGAGGTCGGCGGAGCCGTCGGCAGCGATGCGCGAGATGGGCCGGGCCCACTCCTTGGGGCCCCACCGCCGGAACTTGCGGTTCTCGGCCTCCGACACGAGGGGCGCCGCCGCGGCGCCGCCGGCCTCCCCGCAGCCGAGGGAGAGGACCATGAGGTCCTCCACCCCACGGACGAAGGGGAACTCCTGCTTGTTGTGAAGGACGTGAGTGATGGCCGCCGCCGCCGGGTTGCTCATCGCCAGCCCGCCGTCCACGCCGACGCAGGCGGTGGCTCCGTCCACCGAACTGATCTCCGCCGGCTCGAACCGCCCTGGCTCGGCCCACGTCGCCCGGCAGACCTCCCACAGCCGGAAGTCGAAGCTCTCGCTCTCCAGGGCGTCGGCACGCGAGAACACGAACGGCGCGGAGCTCCTCAAGTCGTAGCACGGGATGAGCACCGGCTTCACCGTGTCCCGAAGCGTTAGGCTGTCGCCGAATGCTTCCTTCATCGCCCTCTCGATCGCCGCCGTCGTCGACCCTTCGCCGCCGGGGAAAAGGCAGCGGAGGAACATTCCTGGGGTGGATGACGAGGAGGAGGAAGGCGACCCCTTTCGGAATAGGCGCTTGCCCTGGTCGGCGAGGAAGCGCCAGGTATCATCGGCGTGGAAGAGGGGGCGAGCGCCGTCACGAGTGGCGAAGAGCATGGCGGCGAAGACGCCCCCGACGCCGGCGCCGGCCGCGACGTCGAAGTAGTCGGAGATTCGCGCGTCATGGTCCCCGGACTTGGTCTTGAGGGCCTGCTCGAGATAGGCCAGGGCCTTCCCGGGTAGGATGCCGCGCATCCCACAGCCGCCTCCGCCGTCGAGACAGAGCACGCACACTTTGCCCCTTTGGTTCTTAAAGGAGGACGCCTCGGCCGCCTGAGCCGGCGGGGCGTCGGTGACAGTGGCGGCTGGAGGGGGAGCCGTCGGGATCCAGAGCTTGTGATCGTCATAGCCAAAAAGGAACTTGCTTTCCAGGATAGAGAAGATCTCGTAGCTTAGCTTGTCAGTGTCGATGCTCGGATCCTCCTCTGCCGCCGTGGCTGCCTCGTCTCCGTACCTCCTCCACTGGTGCGTCGGCACCAACATCTCCTCCTCCACCTCCGCCGCCATGCGCTTCCCCTCTCTCTTTCTTGGGCTCCTCTTCTGTCTTCTTCCTCCTTTCCACGGTGGTGAACAACTGATCGATTCCAAAGGGGGGAGCGGCCTCAAAATCGCAACTTGGAACTGCGACAACGACCGAGCCAGATGTCTACAGAGAGATTGAATGGACTGGCTATATATATATTCCCTTTCTTTCACACACTTGGACCCCGTCCACTCGTCCTTGGATTGGTCCTCCGCTGCTTCTTCCTTTCTCTTTCTTCAACATGCCTTTTTCACAAGAAAGATCGAAGCTTGATGGATAGGGAGAGACGGGGATGACCTCCGTATCAATCCTGGAGGACAGCTGATACAGCTCTCTTTGATTGGTGTCTCCTCTGCTTTCACCAGAAAGCACGCGAGGAAAGAGGAGAGGGAGGACAGGATGATGGTTTGTTCGTTTGTTTAGGTGGAGCTGAAGGCAGGGAACACGAAGGACCTAGGTGGACTCGGGTTCATGTCTTCTTCTCCTCGTCTCTCTCCTTTTTCTCCACCTCTCTCTCCTCGCCCTTGGTAATACAAATTGATTCTCTTTCCCTTCTATCCTTCTCTTAACCAGCAGCCTCCTCTCTCTCTCTCTCACAATATGCTGGTGTGTTAGCTCAGCTCAAGATGAGTCTCTTGCTTCTCTCGCTCTTCTCCAGGTTTACGTTGTTGCCTCAATGATGAGGTGAAGTAACTGTTGCTCGAGTACATTAACAGACGAGGCAGAAAGGAAGCAGTAAAGAGGCGTTAGAGATGGATGAGGAAGAGTAGGAAGAGGGGTTCGGTGCTTCCCGCGTGACACCGAGTGGGACTGATCCAACCCAGCGAATCTGCACGGATTCCAGAGATCATATGACTCGCCTCGGAAGCAGTACCATCATCACCTCCTTCTTCTTTAAGATCCACTCTGAGCTCCATGGCGGACAAGATGGCTTGCAGTGTGCGAGGTGGTGAGCCAAATGACTGCCAAGAACACACGTTAGCTGCAGGTAGGAAGATGAGATTTTGGTGCTGAGCACAGCTTGAACGGTCCCTTAGGAACAGGAGAGAAGATGAAATTGATCTCCACACTCTGCCTCGCGCCGACAACCAACCCGGGATTTATTGGTCGGCAAGTGTTTGTGATAATTACCGGGAATAATGCAGTGCAGGGAGGCGACTCCAAATCCATTAGCCGCTTCTCGTTCGTGTGGGACACATCGAATTCCCACGTCAGACCAGCCACTCTCGAGGGGCGGTTGAAATGTCTTCCTCTTCAATTATATGAACAGCATTATAATACTCGTCGTTGATGGGGATTGGATCCATAGGCACAAGAAATATATATATATGGATATGAGAAATATAGATTTCTTCACCACCAGCACACAGCTTGTATCAGCTAAGATGTGAAGATTAGCATTGGAAACTTCAGGTAGGTGACATGAGCCGCAATAAGTCGTCTGCATTTGAAGCACAAGGTAAGACCCAATATTATTGCAGGTGTGAGTGACATAAGCAGCAACAAGTATTCTCATATAAATAAATAAATAAATATTTTTATATTTATATTTATATTTATATTTCTATCCTTCCATGCATGCATGTCTAAGTCCACATATAGATTTACAGAGAACCCATCGTTTGCATAAATAAACAAGCATGATTGCTTCCATTCTATATCCATCATGAATCACGACTACTATAATAGAGGTATGCATACAAGAAGAATGCGAATGAATCATTTAAAGAGAGTTGTATATAAATATATACGTAATGTATGGATGTATATTATTAGTTGTGGTGGGTGGTCTGCTTGTTAGCAAGACTGTAGGGGCCCACTTGCCAGTGTTGGGGCAGACATTCCAGGGATTTCATTAAGAAGAATGATTAGCAGCAGCAGCACCAAAGATGACAGCCACATGACCGTTAATTGTGTGATTACAACATTTAACTCACATTATAACATATCCATGTAGGGCTCCTTTAAGACGCTACCACAATCTTAAGGTTCGCTATATTAATTCCTAATAGAATAAAGCCAATTGGAGCATTTGGATTGGAGTACTTGACGTGAGACATCTAAAGAGAGAGTGTGCATTTGGATTGATCAGATGGGCTGGTCTCTACGAATGGCCCATTTCGTCGGAAACAATGAGAAGAAGCTTATTTATGAGAAAAAGATGGGCCGGAATTGTTCTAGAAAAGGCCCATTACAGAAATATCCATATTTTCGAAAATGCAAAAAAACAAAAAAAGAAGAGATGAGAGGCTTCTATCGGTTGGTTTTCCGCCGGGCCTCTTACTCCATCGGTCTCTGTCGGCCATGGAAAAGGCATCGGCATGTAAGTTGTATGGTCTTATCGGTCAATAAAAAATAAGTTTGATTATGAAAGATTTTTTAGGAGATGATCTTGATAGAAGAGATTCTTCTGATTATTTATTCTAGATCTTCTGTTCTCACATATAAATAGATAGTATCTTCTAGGGACTCAACGTCAATGCGTTATGTTATTAAGATATTATATATCTTCTTTCATCTTTTATTAATCACATGAATTTATTGAGAGATTACAGATCTTCTATCGCTCAAAATGATCCTATGAAGAATAGGAAAAGAAGAGAAGATGAGTTTAGTTTTCCCTAACATGTTAGCATCGTTACAACTTCGGATCCAACGATGGTGCCCTTGTAAATAAGATTAAAAGTCTCTTAGTAGCTATGTATTGTATGTTTAATATATTGTTATATGATTTCAGCTTATGGCATTAAAGTTTTCTATATAGCAGTAGCATAATTACAACTTTTATGCTTACAATTGGAGATATATTTTGAAATCAAATATTTTGGATTGTAAAAGTAATTCAAATTTATTTTATATTTAGATCTATTTATTAATATCATTCACTTGCGAAAAGGTGTCATTCAATTTTGATTTATAGTGCTTGAATGGTCCTTTAGTGTTATCAATATGCTTTCTTATCTTGTTTGTCTTGTCATTTGCTTGTAGGGTATGTGAGGTTCCTCATATCAATAGGTCATTATCGATAGCTTGTTATTGATGATAGTATTGTTGAGGGCGATAACCTCTTATGGTTACTAGCCCAATCATAGGCAATGGCTACGTATGCAGCGAAAGTACCATAAATTATGATTACCAATAATGGGCACTGGTTGCCTATGTATAGTAATCTTACGACGAAGAACTTGCCTTGGTCATAGGCGACTGTGGCAACTACAGCAGCATCGCTACTATATGCGACAATTGCAATGTAGTCGCTACTTATAGTAGTTGTGACAACCATAGTAGTGTCACAACTATAATGACTGCATTAGTGTTGCTGCCTATAATGATTACAATAGCATCACTATAGAATTTGTGAACAGCGAGTGGCATCAACTAGACCCCGAAGGCCAATGTTTGCCCAAGTAGAAGCATGGGCACGACGACACAACATCGTACGACGATTATAGAGATCATTATTCGACAATAAAAGTATAGCCTTTGCTCAGAGTGGTGATCTTGCACCACGATGGCTTTGCATAGCGATTTCATAAAAAAGTGAGAATTAAGGTTTTTTTAAAAGAATATTTTTACCACTCAAAAATAAAAAATTCTAAGATAAGTTCTTAAAATTTATTTTTTAGTTATGCCCTTCAATAATTAAAATTTTTTAACTTACATTCTTAATTATAAAATTAACTAATTTGATTATTTTAATCAAACATTTTATCAGACTTGATTATGCTTATATTTTGACAGTTTGATAATTTTAATTTTGACGGGCCTAATTAAGTGTATGATTAGCTTAAATCAATAAGCACAATTTGGGTAGCATAATTCTAAATTTATCTAATTAAATATGATTGACTAGTCTAATTTAGAGTTCTATATGGAATTAAAAATATAAATTATAGTTTTCTTTTATAGTTTTCTCATATGATATATTCATAAAATTTTGCATGTGATTATTAAATTTAATTATTGTTCTTGAATATTTATTTAGTTATTCACACGCATATATTTAAAATTATGAATAATATTTATTTTTTATATAAAAATATAATTTATATTTTATCATGATTATAGTTATCATATGAGCTTCTTTTATGTTGATTAATATTCAATAAATATTATAGTTATTGATATTGAATTATTTTGGCATAAATTAAATTAAAAATTTTGATAAATATTATTTGTAACTTATATCCTTAAGTTTTATTTTACTATTAGCTACTAAAATGGTATGGGATGATAGACTTATAAGATATAAATTATAATAAATATTTTATTATCTATATGATATTTTAAATTATATTTTATATTATTGTATTGGTCTTGCCAAAGTTGCATAGATTAATAAATTATAAAATTACATTAAAGAATTAGTCATAAATAATATTAATAAAAATAAAATTCATAATAACACATAATTAGATAATTTAGATAATCTCAAAGAAAAATCTAATTCCAATAATTATATGATGAAGTAGAATGATATTGTTTTAAATATTTTTATAGTTTAAGGTTGTATACTCAAATATAGTAATACTATTTGCATGGGGATGGTATCAATCTAGTATAAATAATTTTATATAAATACTAGATAAGTTAATATTATCTTAAAAAGTGAAATATGGAAGATATTAATAATTTATCATATTTTGAAAACTCAAAGCATTAATGTTGTTTTATTTATTTATAATGGTTCTTTCTTCCATGCATTTTTTTATCATTTTAGTATTCATATATTTTCTAGATTAAATTATTATAAATGATTTCAGTATATGTAATTTACACTCAATATGTTAAATCTTGATTAAACTAGTTGAAAGGATCACATACATAACTACTAAAAATTTTATGAAACAAGTAATTAAGATAAATGATTGATAAAGTTTTAAAAGATTTACTTTTATAATAATTGCTAATAATATTTAGACTTTACTACAGTCTAACATCTTAATTAAAGGATCAGCTAAAATTCAATATAATGATATTTGAAGAATTCAAGATTATATCCTTAATATATTTGACAAAGTTGTAATTTCAATAACCTTGGACGTGAATATAATTGAGTCCTTTCTCATATAATCTATTATTAATTTTATTTTTTTCTAGTTTGGCTTATTTAAAATCTACTATAATAAAATTAAGAATAAATAAAACTTAAATAAGTTGATTAGAAAGAATTAAGATTAAAGTAAAAAAATTTCGTAATATTTTGAGTAAAACTCAAAGAGTTACTAGAAACGTAGATCACTTAAGTTTATAAATGCTATATAAACTTTTAAAAAAAACCTTCATAGTAAAATACTATTTCTATAGCAATAAAGGTGATATAAAACATGACTATAAGATCTTGATTTAATAAGAAAATATGTAAATCTGTCCTTTGTATCTCTCGGATCAAACATTAGAGAAGTCCTATTCTAATACTCAATAGATTGATGTAATTTCACTTTTGATAATTTATTTATAAAGATTTATTTATAAATTGGAGGACCTATATGTAAATATAGGAAATTTAGTGATTAAACTGTTAGGCTGAAAGAAAAAACAAAAAATTATAATTTTATCCCACCGCCTGCCTCTCACGCACGTTGGGGTGGAGAAGGGAAGAAGAGGGGAGGAAGAGAAGAAGGGAAGAAGAGGGAGAAGAGAAGAGAAGAAGAAGAAAAGAAGAGAGATGGAAGAGGGAGAGGAGAGGGAGGTAGCTGCAGCAGCTAGGGGTGCTGCAGCCTAGAGTTTCCCGCAGAAGGAAACAGAGAGGATGTGTGGGGCGTTGGGGAGGAGAAGAAGAAGAAGAAGACTAAGAAGAGGAGAAGAAGAGAAGAAGAAGAGGGAGGAGGTGGCTGCGGGCACCTCTGTTTCCCGCAGGAGGAAACAGAGGAGAGGAGGCGCTGTGCGTCGGGGAGGAGAAGGGAAGAAGAAGAGAAGAAGGGAAGAAGAGGAGAAGAAGAGAAGGGAAAGAAGAAGGGGCTGCAGCTGCGGCGGTGGCAGCTGCAGCTGGAAGAGAAGGAGAGGAAGAAGAGAGGAAGGGGAACTGTGGCTGTGGCTGTGGCAGCTACGGCTGGGAAAGAAGAAGAGGAAGGAAGAAGGGAAGGAGAGGAAGAAGAGAAGGGAAAGAAGTGGGCTGTGGCAGCGGCTGCGACAGTTGCTGATGGGAAAGAAAGGGAGCAAGGAGAAGAAGAGAAGAAGAAGAGACGGGAAAGAAGAAGGGGCTGCTACGGCTGCGGCAGTGGCAGCTGCAGCTGGAAGAGAAGAAGGAGAGGAACAAGAGCAGGGGTGGAAGAAGAGGCTGTGGCTGCGACTACGACTGCGGCAGTTGCAGCTGGGAAAGAAGAGAAGGAAAGGAAGAAGAAAAGGGAAAAGAGAGGGAAGAAGAGGAAGAAGGGAGGGTGGCTGTGGCTGTGGCTGCGGCCGCGGCTGCGGCTACGGTCGCAACTACGGCAACTACGGCTGCAGCAGCAGCGGTGTCCGTGACGGTTGCGTTTGGGAAAGAAAAACAAGGGACGAGAGAAGGAAAAAATGAAGTAACGTAGTGGAAGGGGCTACGGCTGTGAACGTGGCTGCGGCTGCAACTGCGATTGTGGTAGTGGCAGGCCTGGGAAAAAGAAGATAGGTACAGAAAACAAAATAGAGAAAGGAGATAGAGGAAAAAGTAGAAGAATGATTCAGGTTTACACTTTCTTCGGATCAAAATCTTCCAAAGATAAGTGTTCTGATTTTTTCTATTACAAATGTTCCGATCTTTTCTCCTGCATGTGTCCTAAACCTTTCACTACTGTAATTTTATTTATGCTTGTATCTTGAATAGGAGAAATTTTGAATTGTTCTAACCTTGTATCTGATATATCTCTTATTTAGACGTAACGATGTGAATATAAAAAACTTCCAAGATTCTGACTAATCCATTTTGTTTTAGCCATAAATCCCTATACTAATTTTTAATTTAGATAAAACTTATTTGATCTGAATGTAGACTCGTAAATCTTTCTTTTGATAATTTATTTGAAGGATTTGGAGTAAATTTGACTGTCCAAACTTTTGTTTTCAATTAACCCTATAGATTCTGTAAAATAGGGACTATAATTTATGATCTTTTGATACTAAACTGTAAGTCCTTGTTAGAAATTTTAATTTATTCAAATCTTATTTCATTAGAAACTAGACTCATAGATCTTTCCTTTGATATTTGGATCAAAAGATTTTGAGTCCAAACACCTACCCAATTATCTATTGAATCCGACCCTATAAATTCTGCCAAAACAGTGATTTTGTTATCTGACCTTTAGTTACCAAATTATTCGTAACTCTCTATTGGAAAGTTCAATTCATATAAAATTTATTTTATCTGAAAGTAGATTGAAATATCTTTTAATGATATATTTCTTGAGTAAATTGGAGTAAAATTGATAGTTTGAATCATTTGTTAAATGTGTCTCTCAAATTCTATCAAAAATTGAGCTTTGGTTGATTTCGTTTGTTCTTGTTTCATTCCCTTTAGAAATTGATTTCATCTAGCATTCTTTCTTCAATTGAGCTTTATATTACTACTTTGAATTCTTGTATGCTCTTTTCCATAAATTATTTACATTCTTGAAACCTATTATGTAAAGTTTGTGTTGTATCGTGTTGTTTCGTATGGGCACATGTATGTTTCGTTGTTCTACATGTGCATCCGATATATGCCAAAATCCTTGTATACTCTTGCATTTATTTTCTTTCAAATTTGAATACATTTATGAAAGATTATGTTTGCATCGTATTGACTCTTAAGGCATATGTACATTTCGTTGTTTTGCATGTACTTCTGATATGTGCTGATTTATTGTTCACACTATCCTTTTGTACTAATGTGTTTGTGAGATTATTTGGACCTTTGTCAGAAATGGTAAAAGAATTATTTGAACCTTTGCCAAAAATGGTAAAAGGATTATTTGGACCTTTGCCAGAAATGGTAAAGAGTATGTGCCTAGTGCCCACGATGCTCTAGATTATTTTTGGGATTCCACTTCACATTCTACGTGTTTAATATGATATCTAAACCTTTGATTACGTGCTTTTGTGTATTCTTTGGATAAGAATGATATAAATGCAATGTCAAATACGATGTTTGAGCTTCTGTTTCGTATTTGTTCTTTGATATGTTCCGAAATGCTTCTTATGCCTCTGGGATGTTTATACGTCATTGATACACTCTGAAATATTTTATATATCATTGATATGCTCCGAAACCTTTCATACGCCATTAATAAGCTTCGAAATATTTTATTTGTTGTTTATATACCCTGGAACATTTCATACGTTATTGATATGCTTCAATTATTCTTTATTCTATTTGTTATGAACCAAATATATTTGATTGAAATGACATTTGTGATTCGGTATCTAATGAGATTATATCTATGAATTCTTATATTTTGCATTGCATTTTGATACATTGTTTGTTTGAAACTAAACACTTTTGCTATTGATATGTTTGTCACTTGCTAAGTTTTTTAACTCACTCCATTATTATATAATTTTTTCAGGTTAGCATGTCATACACTGAGATGTTTATATTGGGATAAGGCACTGGAGAGTTATTCAAAATTGTAGGCAAGTCTTGTTAGTTGTTATGTTATTATTGTATAAGTGTATTTTGTATGTAATGAAATGTTGTCGATGAATCTGAATTGATACGTTGTATAAAAGTTTTAAACTATTGGGAAATCTTGGGGGCGACATCACATGCGCAGCGGAAGAACAAGAAAACCAAAATCCCTTATTCTCAAAGAGATGTTTGTCGTCGTGCAAAGATTGGTGCGTAAAATCTGCGAAACTTAAAACTGCGTATAGAGTAGATTGTGTTACTTAGGGAGATCATATATCTCTGTTTCCTTACAGATCTTTAGGTGAGGGTGAAGGAGGTCAAACGTCCTCCTCTCTAGCGGTGATCTACATAGCAGGGCTACGACGATGCTCCTCAAAACTCCAGGCCTACTCTAAGGTTGAGAGGGGAAGGAGAATAGGAGAGGCAAGCAAAGGCTCTAGCCTATGAGGCTCTGAATCCCTCCTATTTATAGAGGTCCCTTGTCAAAACCTAATGGATCCTCCCCTAGTGAGTATTGGATCTGCATCCAATTACCCAAGCCTTTTAGATTAGTGGATCTCTATCCAATAATCTCTCATGTGCTCTTATTGGATCTCGTCCATAGGATCTAATAATTTAGGGGCTTATTGGATATCCAATAAGACAGGGACTCCGGCGGATATCTCATATCCGAACCTCTACTCATCGTAATGCCTATCATATATGTGTGACCCTCTAGGCTCAATATCAAGATGGCCGTGAGTCATACCTGTCAGAATTCCTTCTAACTTAGTGAATTATTATCTCTATAATAATTCACTCGACTCATCGACTACGGACGTACTAGGCCACTACGCCGTAATCCCCAAACGATACAGGGGAATCCAATCTATTGGACCTGTCTGTCCTCAATTACTGTGTACCTATAGTCCCTCATCTATTTAATATCCTAGAGACCGTATATCGAGCATAGTGCTGTCAGACCGATACGGTTTCTACTCGACTCTCACTCTAATCGGATTCTCCCGGAGAACACTTTCTCTCTCAACCCGAATGACCCTAGCCAAGGATTTGTCTGAGCAAGAACAAATGAGATATTCCTCTTTTGATGCCAAGAGTGGATGATCCTCTATCGACACTCAATAGCCCTTGTAAGGTCGACTGCCACTCCCAATGACCAACTGTACTAGATCTGGGACAGCCAAACCTATAAGTCTGGTATCAAAGAGTGGAACACCCATACAAGACATCCTTGGTGTATCAAGTCTAAGGACCAGATACACCACTAGGACTACGGAATTGATGTCTAACAATAAGGCATCATCAACCATCCAGCATTCCGTAAGTGGATCAATCAGTGAACTCATTCTCCAATGAGCACCTGTACTATATCCCTAGTGTCCCCACACGAGCAGCTATGAGACCAGCTGCATCCATCATATGGACGGGTATACAGCACACCAGTCTGTCCGGTTATCACAATGTCCCTCTCGAGTAACCTATGATCGGGATTATTTATGATCTATGTTTAAAGGTGAATCGATCTCATTATCGTGATCTCATCACAATCTCATTCCCATTGCACAGATCCAATGACATCACAATATATATATATATATATATATATATATATATATATATATATATATATATATATATATATATATATATATATATATGCAATAGTTAATATAAAGTGATAAATGTCAATATATAATAAGCAAAAAAAGATTCTGTGTCAAGTCACACGTGCCATCACTCACGTGATTGGCTTGCTGGGCACCTATGACTAGCAATCTCCCACTTGACCTAAAGCCAATCACCTATGTGTCTAATCTCCATCAGACCCCTATGATGCTCAAAGACAATATGAGACAACGACATTGTTAGTGGATCTGCAATGTTATCTTCAGATGGAACTCTTTCCACTACTACATCCCCTCGGGTTACGATCTCTTTGATAAGGTGGAACCTCCTCAGAACATGCTTAGATTTCTGATGAGACCTGAGTTTCTTCGCTTGAGCAATCGCCTCGTTGTTGTCGCAATATAAGGAAATCGGCTCCTCGCTATCCAGCACGACTCCCTAATCTGTGATGAACTTCTTCACCCAGACTCCCCTCCTTTGCTGCATCTGATGCAGCAATTTACTCCGCCTCTATGGTCGAGTCAACAGTAGTATCTTGCTTGGAACTCTTCCAGTACACTGCTCCTCCATTCAAGATATACACATACCCTGAATTCGACTTGTTATCATCGACATTAGACTGAAAACTCGAGTCTGTGTAGCCTTCAACCTTGAGGCTACTACCTCCATAGACTAGTAAAAGATCCTTAGTCCTTCTCAAGTACTTAAGGATATACTTTACTGCTTTCTAGTGCTCTAAGCCTGGATCCGCTTGATACCTGCTCGTGACACTCAAAGCATGTGTTATATCAAGCCTATTGTTGAATCTTGGATTTTGATGATGAAACTAATTGATTGTGTTTAGATGTTTAACTGCATTTTGAGTGATGTAGGTCTACTCGATCAGGATTAGACAGTTGACGCAGGAGGAATTGACGTTGCGCCGGAGGAGATCACGTTAGGATATTGGACGGCAGAAGGCTTTGGACGTCGGGCATCAGGCCAAGGAGAGCGGAATTGCGCCAAGGATATTGGGGTTGCGGAGGTCGACCACTGATTGGGCAACAAGCCGCAAGAGAGGATGATGCGCTGAAGAATCGGACGAAGCGCCAACCAATGACGTGCCGGGCAACAGAATGTCAATTTGCGTTGTAATAATTGTTTAGATCGGAGTAGAGTTTTGGCTTGTGTGTGCAGGATTAACTACGATAACGATGAAGACATAAAGCGAAACAAAGTGTCGGAGTCAAGCGTGAAGGATTCGTTGCAAGTTCGGGAGTTCGACGGAAGTCCGAAGGTTCGTCGGGAATGCTGCCGGAACTAGCCGAGAATGAGTAGGGAGCTTGCCGAAGGGTTTTTCGGAAGCTTACCAGAAGGTTCGTTGGAAGTTCGCGGAGCTCGTCGAGAAAGATCGGAGCTTGCCGAAGAAGCTCGTTGGAACTCGCCAAGATCAAATCGTGAAGTCTAGGAGCTTGTTGGGAGTATGCAGAATGGTTTCCGAGAGTTCGCCGGAAGACCACCGGAAGTTCGTCGGAAGCTCGCCGGAAGAAGTCTTGACTTGCGGACTTTGTAATAGCTTAGGAAATGTCTTTAAATTTATAATTAGCACATTAATTATGGTTAGGATTAGGTGTTAATCCTATAACGCAAGTAGGGGCCAATTGGGCCCGAGTTCGGACTGGTTTGGGCCAAGTTTGGAGCCCAACCAGTGAGCTGAAATAGTGTAGGCGGTGGCACCGCCCAGAACCCAAGAACCGAGCGGTGGCACCACCGGTCTAGGCGGTGGCACCACTAGTACACTGTCAGTGTCAGACACTGATAGGCGGTGGCACCGCCAACCTCGAAAACCCAAGAGAATTTAAAATTTGGAGCCCAAATTTGAATCCTCTTGGGGCCTATAAATACCCCTCAATTCTTAGCAGAGAATACAACCTTTAAGAAGTAAGAGATTGAGATAAAAGTTTTAGCAAAGTCTTTAGCAAGTTTTTGTTTTCAATAGCGTGAGTGTTCACCTCCCTCTTTCTCTTTGAAAATTTGTAAGAGTGTGAACCACTTGTAAAAGGTTGTAAGAGGGGTATTTGTCCTTCCCCTTCAAAGTGATTTGCTAGTGGAAGTTGGGAGCCTCATTAGAGAAGGCTTCGTAAGTGGACGTAGGTCATTTTGACCGAACCACTTTAAATTGGTGCGTTCCTTGAATGTGTGAGTTCTTACTTTTTTGAAATCATTATTTACATAGCAGCAAGCTTTTGGTTTTCATCTTCTCACTTTACTCGAGCTACTTTCTCTAAGTCATTGACGAATTGAAATCTCTATGCATTTACAAAATCGTTTTTAAACTTACGAGTTTTAATCCACTACACTAATTCACCCCCCTCTCTTAGTGTCGCTCCGATCCTAACAATTGGTATCAGAGCCCAGTATTTCTCATTTTGGATTTACACCCAAGAGAAATGGCTCTTCATGGTTTTCAAGAGGGTTTATCAGTTGTTCGTCCACCGTTGTTTAACGGATTGGACTACACTTATTGAAAAACTCGAATGAGAGTTTTTTTTATTTCTATGAATTTGGATTTATAGAATATTGTTGAAAATAGTTTTCAACTTCCCTCTAAACCGATGAACGAATGGTCGGATTTGGAGAAGAAGTATTTTTCTTTAAACGCAAAGGCTATGAATGCCTTATTTTGCGCTTTGGACAAAAATGAGTTCAATCGGATTTCTACGTGCGAAACGGCTTTTGATATTTGGCGAACACTTGAAATCACGCATGAGGGAACTAGTAGAGTCAAAGACTCGAAAGTTAACATTTTATTGCATGTTTTTGAGCTTTTTTGAATGCAACCAAGCGAGACTATAGGCGACATGTACACCCGTTTCACGGATGTCGTCAATAATCTAAGAGTTCTTGGTAAATCTTTTTCGAATTTTGATCTCGTAAGCAAGATCTTAAGATCCCTTCCAAAAAGTTGGGATTCTAAAATAACTGCAATACAAGAGACAAAAAATTTAAATGATTTTCCATTAGAAGAATTAATCGGGTCATTAATGACCTATGAAATGACACTTTTGGAACATTTTGAATCCGATGAACACTTGAACCACCTTCCAAAAAACAGGAAGGATTTGGAACTCCGGATAAATGAATACCACTTGAGCAATGACTCAAGTGAAGAGGACAATGATGAATTTGAACTTCGAACACTAAATCTTAATAAGTTCATTAAACAAAAATCTAAAATAAACAATGAACCTGAATGGAGAAAGAGGCCAAAGAAGAGGAAGGCACCCAAGGATGAATCAAGAACTTCCAAAGGTGAAACGACGAATTGGGCTTTGACGGGCGACTCCAGCAAATTGAAATTTTGAAGGAACTACGACAAATGAATCAAAAAATAGATGTTATGTATCAGTACTATGGATTACCTCCTAAGGATTAATTGATGTATCTTTTTATTCTGTTCTGTTTACTCTTAATATCAAGTTCGAAGCTTGTCATCTTTTGAACGAAAACTGAACCTTCTTTTTAGATGTATTTTTTAAATTCTGGATATATGCTGATTTTTTTTCTGAATGAATGATGATTTTTTTTTTCTGGATAAATGCTGATTTTTTTAGATGAATTCTGGATAAATATTTTTTAGCAAATTTGAATGATTAATCTTAATGCTGAATTCTTTCTCTAATGATTTTATGATCACAAATTGTGTGCTTCAAAGTCTCATCTCTTTTTTGTTGATGACAAAGGGGGAGAAAAGTGATGACTTGTACCATTTTGATAGCATGACTTATATGAATTGCAAAAGCTTGTGTGATATGAATGTCTTATATGCCTTATAAAATATTTGAGAATATCGCAAGATTGATTAATCATATTGAAAGCATGCCTTACATCTATATCATGAAATTCATGTTGAAAATCTTTATCTCCTGTCGTAGTAAAAATCGTCCCTTATCATTCGACTTGAAAATAATTTTCATCGAAGTTTCGTATTTACTTATGCTTAATGAGAATAACGATAAGTTCAACGGTTAGAACTTATCGGTTTATGCTTGAATTCAATGGGATAGAATTCAAGTGTTTTTATCTTCTCAAAATATGGCATATAGATAGGGGGAGTTATGTTTAACTCCGTCATCAATTGATTGTCATCATCAAAAAGGGGGAGATTGTTGAATCTCAGATTTTGATGATAAAATCAATTGATGGGTTAATTGATCTAATCCATATTATTGAGTTAAGTGTGTAGGATTAACTACGATAACTAGAAAACATAAAGCAAGAATACCGGAGTCAAGTTCGATGGACGTTTAAGAGTCCGAAGAATCGTCGGAGATGCTGTCGGAACCAACCGAGAAGAAATCAGGAACTTTCGGAAGTTCGCCGAAGAGATCGTCGAAGGTTGGCGGAGATCACCGAGAAGGCTCGGCTACTCGTTGAAGTCGTCACAAGATCGGGAGCCTACTGGGAGTCCGTCGGAAGAAATACGAGGGCATATCGAAAGTCCGCCGGAAGTTCGTCGGAAAGCTCGCCGGAACAAGACTCGACGTTCGCGGTTGAAAACTTGCTTTGGATGTTTTTAGTTACGTAGTTCACATGTAATTAGGATTAGGATTAAAAGATAATCCTATATTCTGGTTAGGGGCCAACTGGGCCCAAAATTAGACTTGGTTTAGGCTGAACTTAAAGCCCAACCAGTGAACCGAAGGGTCTAGCGGTGGCACCACCAGACTGGGCGGTGGCACCGTCCAACACCCGAGAGCCAGGCGGTGGCACCGCTTGGCTGGGCGGTGGCACTGCCCAGCACCCGAGAGCCAGGCGGTGGCACCGCCAGTATACTGTCAGTGTCAGACACTGACAAGCGGTGGCACCACCACTGACATGTGGTGGCACCGCCAGCATCGGGAACCAAAGAGAATTCAAATTTTGGAGCCCAAATTTGAATCCTCTTGAGGCCTATAAATACCCCTCAATTCTCAGCTAAGATTACAACTTTTTTAGAAGCAATTGATTGAGAGAAAGGTCTTAGAAAAGTCTTAGCAAGTCTTGTTTTCAATTTGCTAGAGTGTTCATCTCCTTCTTTCTTGCTGAAAATTTGTAAGAGTGTGAACCGCTTGTAAAAGGTTGTAAGAGGGGTATTTGTCCTTCCCCTTCAAGAGATTTGCTAGTGGAAGGTGGGAGCCTCATCGAAGAGGGCCTCGCAAGTGGATGTAGGTCATTTGACCAAACCACTTTAAAATTGGCGTGATCTCTGGTTTACATTTTCTTATTGCTATTTACATTACTGCAAACCTTCTTATGTGCTTTATTTCCTCATTACCTTTGCTGCACACCTTTACGAACACGCGTTCAAGTTAAGCTTTTTAAGTTCGGTTTTTATCGTATCAAAAGATTTGTCGAAACTAAAATTTTAATCCGCTGCACTAATTCACCCCCCCTCTTAGTGCCGCTCCGATCCTAACAAAATAAACTATCAAGATATTGACTTATATTTTAATATGCTCCCACTATTTTACTAGCGAGTCAGCGACACCCTCAGCACGTGAAACGAAAGTCTCCAGCAGACTTCTAGTGGAGATCAGGATCCAATCAGCGTCTTAGTGTAACCTCGAGGGACTCGACCAATCACACTAAGCTCAAAAAGTAGGTAACTCTTGCTGATCACAACTCCTTATGATTCCCGTCCTATTCGACCTCCGAATCACCATGGTCTCGAGGGACTCGACCAACCATGATGCTCGGTTAAGTCAACACCTTTGTTACAAGATGAGTCTGATTTGATGATATACCCTCGAGGGACTCGACCAACTCAACCTACACCGGGAATCGGTTCCTACCTGTAATGATGGAAGGCCACGTGGGTTAATTTAATTACCTCACGTTTACTGACTTAATATTATAAAGAGAGAGGTTTGCATGATTTGGTCTCCTAATATGACATATCACACATATACATATTTAATATATATCTACATCGCATGTAAATATATATACATATCTAGTATGTGTATAAGCAATCATACCAGATAATCATGGACCACAACCTAATGTGATCAGACCCGAGCCAGTAGGCCTGGTCACTCACATCAAGATCTATGTACGCAATGGTGCATCTTCATGCCCTGTGATCCTCCATCTCATCCTCGTCGGTTCCGTCGACATCTCGATGCATCGTAATCGTCCGTCTCGTGGGTCTCGCTATCACATTCACGCTCCCGCTGCGCCTCCTCATGTGATTACAACTTAATCATTAGGCACGCAAGCCCGACAATAAACAAGAAATTTAATGAAGGCTCGCATGCCCCAATAATAATAATCATAAGTACACACATCACACGGTCCATGATCATCTGTCCACACATCATACATCACATATATAAATAATCATCATCATGTAGGACTACTAGATAATGATAAAAATAATAATCAACTAAACTTTTTAATTAATTAATATTTTCTGAAATCAGGGATATATAGGAAATTTTTGAATTTCTAAGGGTATTTTCGTAATTCGGACAAACGATAGAAATTGGAATTTCTCAAATTCACAAGGGCAAAACTATCTTTTTGCCCAAGTATGCCCTAATGCCATACTCCCCTTTGCTGCTCCCACCGCCGCCACCCACTAGCGGTGGCCTGTGCAGCGGAGGGCGGGGCGCTGCCCTCGCCTACGGGCGACACGCCCGCTGGCGGCGCTGCCCCCGCGGGCGTTGCCACCTCCGCGGGCGGTTCATCCCGCGAGGCAATGCTCGCAGGCGGTGCTGCCCTGCCGGGCGCAGTTGCCCTGTGGCGCCTCACCCCACGGAGAAGCGGCCGTAGGTGCCTCTGCCCGTGGGTTCAGCACACGCAGGCGCTGCCCTTGCGTGCGGGCGCAGTGCCCATGCGTAGGGGTCTGGCCGCACGCGGCCTACCTTACGGCTGCCGCTGCAAGCGGCCTATTTGCACGCAGATGGCAGTGCTTGCATCTACGACGGTAGTAAGGGCAGCAACAGTTGCTGTCCTTTCTCGCTTTTGCGTCAACGATTTTGACGTCAAAAGCTTCTCCAAAACACAACACACGTAGTTCAAAACCAATCTTTCACTTGAACAACCTGGCTCTGATACCACTGTTGGAAAATCTTGGGGGCGACATCACATGCGTAGTGGAAGAACAAGAAAAATAAAATCCCCTATTCCCAAAGAGATGTTCGTCGTCGTGCAAAGATTGGTGCGCAAAATCCACGAAACTTAAAACTGCATATAGAGTAGATTGTGTTACCTAGAGAGATCGTATATCCCTGTTTCCTTGCAGATCTTTAGGAGAGGTGAAGGAGGTCAAACGTCCTCCTCTCTAGCGGTGATCCACACAGTAGGGCTGCGACGACGCTCCTCAAAACTCTAGGCCTACTCTAAGGTGGAGAGGGGAAGGAGAATAGGAGAGGCAAGCAAAGGCTCTAGCCTGTGAGGCTTTGAATCTCTCCTATTTATAGAGGTCCTTTGTCAAAACCTAATGGATCCTCCCCTAGTGGGTATTGGATTTGCATCAAATTACCCAAGCCTTTTAGATTAGTGGATCTCTATCCAATAATCTCTCATGGGCTCTTATTTGATCTCGTCCATGGGATCCAATAATTCAAGGGCTTATTAGATATCCAATAAGACAGGGGCTCCGGCGGATATCTTATATCCGAACCTCTACTCATCGCAATGCCTACCATATATGTGTGACCCTCTAGGCCCAATATCAAGCTGGCCGTGAGTCATACCTATCAGAACTCCTTGTAACTTAGTGAATTATTATCTCTATAATAATTCACTCGACTCATCGACTACAGACGTACTAGGCCACTACGCCGTAGTCCCCAGACGATACAGGGGAATTCAATCCATTGGACCTGTATATCCTCAGTTACAGTATACCTATTGTCCCTCATCCATTTAATATCCCAAAGACCGTACATCGAGCATAGTGCTGTCAGACCCATACGGTTTCTACTCGAGTCTTGCTCTAATCGAATTCTCCGGGAGAACACTTTCTCT
Organism: Musa acuminata AAA Group; assembly: GCF_036884655.1. NCBI lineage: Eukaryota > Viridiplantae > Streptophyta > Magnoliopsida > Zingiberales > Musaceae > Musa > Musa acuminata. The sequence continues at coordinate 12,043,335 of NC_088356.1, read as the reverse complement.
CTCAACCCGAATGACCTTGGCTAGGGATTTGTCGAAGCAAGAACAAATGAGATATTCCTCTTATGATGCCAAGAGCAGATGATCCTCTATCGACACTCAATAGCCTTCATAAGGTTGACTATCACTCCCAATGACCAGCTGTACTAGATCTGGGACAACCAAACCTATAAGTCTGGTATCAAAGAGTGGAACACTCATACAAGACATCCTTAGTGTCTCAAGTCTACGGACCAGATACACCACTAGGACTGCGGAATTACTATCTAACAATAAGGCATCATCAACCATCCAGCATTCCGTAAGCGGATCAATCAGTGAACTCATTCTCCAATGAGCACCTGTACTGTATCCCTAGTGTCCCCACACGAGCAGCTATGAGACCAACTGCATCCATCATATGGACGGGTATACAGCATACCAGTCTATCCGGTTATCATGATGTCCCTCTCGAGTAACCTATAACCGAGATTATTTATGATCTGTGTTTAAAGGTGAATCGATCTCATTATCGTGATCTCATCACGATCCGATTCTCATTGCACAGATCTAAGGATATCACAATATATACATGCATATATGCAATAGTTAATATAAACTGATAAATGCCAAAATATAATAAGCAAAAAATGATTTCGTGTCAAGTCACACATGTCATCACTCACGTGATTGGCTTACTTGACACCTATGACTAGCATAAACGACCTCTCACGTTTGGAATTTTGGAATGTTTAGTTTACGATAATATGAACTTGTGGTAAATGATTTGAGATCTGATTGTATAAATTGTTTAGCTTGTGGATTTATAAGTGAGGTTAATATTTTGTTAAGTTGGCTTGGGTTTTCATAAATATGAATTGTCGAGTAACGTGGTGTATGATTATAAACTGCATAGGTTTTATAGATGTGATTGATGTTTGAATGTTTCTTAGTACCCTCAAATGTTAGTTTGGATCCTGGATTGGTTTATGATGAAAATTTTAATATTATCGATTTGGAAGGGATGACAATTGATACTAATGCTTTAACTTATGTTACTAATAATAGATATTCATTTTTATATGGGAACCAAAAGAGTATAAAAATATTCATCATAATAGGGAATTATTTAAAATGATAGTAATAGAAATTGTATTTATCACTAATGCATAGAGATGATTAATATGATACTATATTCCTATAATTTTAGAAATTTAGGTTCTTTATTTAGAATTATCAAAATATTATTTTTCTTTTGATAGTTGTAAATCCAATATAGTTATGTTTTCATAAAAATTAATTTTTAAATTCTATATGATGGTTTATACAAAATAAATATTAATCTTGAGTTTACAACAATCTTGTAATTTGGAATGAAACATATCATAAACTCCCTAAGATTGTATATAATTGCATCTATAGGTCACTTCATGTTTCTTGTTTTAATAGAGAAAGAAATATTTTAGTACTTTTATGTATTACCTATTGAGATATGACTATTTAAGGTCTTATATTATTGATACATTTAGGTATACATAAATAAAGTCAAGAGATAATTAAATAAAAGTGATAAATTTTATTATAAATTTTTATGACATATATGATAAGCTCGATTATACTTCTGACCCTTTTTGTTAGATTCTTAGAAAAATAAGATATTTATGCTTAGTATGTTTTACAAGATGTACCATAATAGAATGAAATTGCTGAAATGTAAAATATACTCTTGTGAATATGGTTAGGAGTATAATGTGTTATTCTTCTCTGCTCGAATTGAGGAGAAGCTGTAAGGACAATTATATATATCTTGAATAGCGATCCTAGTAAGTCAATTTCATCAACTTCTTTTCAATTATGCATTAACAAGAAACCTGACTTGAAATATTTACATATTTAGGATTGTTCTACTAAGATAAGTATCTTTAATTCACAGAAATTGGATTCAAGAACTATTTTTGGATATTTTATTATTGATCTAGAAAAATTTAAAGGAATATAGATTTTGTTATCTTAATCGTAGTATAAGGATAGTTGAATCTAATAAGGTAGGATTCCTAGAAAATAGCAAATTAGTGGGAGTAAAAATCTCGAAATCTAATCTTAATATTAATGAGATATAGGTTTATACCCATTTATTATTTTCGAGAGATTGTTATTCCTTGAATCACTAAAAGAATTGTTGAGAGTGAATAATAAAATAATATTGATGATAAACTTCCACGTAATGTTGATATCATCGATCTTATAGAACAACCACAATCGATAATTTTGAAAAGATCTCAAAGGGAAAGAAGATTTGTTAGTTTTTATTAGATATAGTATATATATCAGAATCATATTATTATGATATAGCAATTAAAAGGATCCCTCATTGTTTTAATAAATTATGAAAAGTAATGATTTAAAAAAATATATATAATGTAATAAAATAAGAGTTGAAATCAATAGACCAAAATGGTGTTTGAGAATTTTTTTAATTGCTCAAAAACTATAAAAAAATTATTATATAAATATGATTCAAAGGATAACATCGAATAATATAAAAGTCAGACTTGTGGTTAAATATTTTACTTATAAAGAATGCATCGATCATAATAAGATATTTTTATTTATTTATTAAATAAACTTATTAATAATCATTATGATATTAGTAGCTAATTATGATTTTGAGTTACATCATATGGATATAAAAATAAGTTTTTTGAATGAGGATATAGATTTATATGAATTAATCTAAATAATTTATATAGAAAATAAAAATATAAAAATTAGTATGTAAATTTAGAAAGTCAATTTATGACATTAAATAAGCCTTCAAACAATGGTGTGTAAAGTTTTATAATATCATTATTTTTTATATTTAAGCTGAAGTTAATAGTAATACACTCATCAGACTCTTATAAGTCAATCTTAATCCTGCCCACTTTCGATGTGGGACTAATCAGGGGTGTTACAATCACCCCCACTCAAAGGCTTGACGTTGATGAGTGGTGGCTTCACGCCGTGATGAGTCCTCTGACTCCGTCATTCTTAATCCTGTCCATTTTCGATGTGGGACTAATCAGGGGTGTTACAATTATGTTATTAACATAAATAAATTCAAAGATAGATCTTAACAATTAGTATAGCATCTTAAAAATAATATATCGACCAAGTCTTCGAGAGATTTAGTGTGTAACTTTATTCAACAAATGACATATTCAATCAAAACAAGTATTTTTTAAATAACTTAAAAAATAATTAGATAAAAAATTATTATGTACGTATAGTTAGAAGTCTATTATATGCTAAGTCTATTCCTAATCAAATATCAATTTTTAATCTAAATATTTGATATATAATTAGAGTTATATAGAAATAAAATATTAAAATATTACAAAGAAAGTAATAAGATATCTAAAATAGACGAAAGATTATATGCTCATATATATGAAATTAGATTAGCTTGAAATGATAGTTGATTCTATAAATTATCTAAATAGTAGGAGATACACTATATGTTTTATAATTATTAGTTGAAGGAAAAATTTAGAGGAAAAAAAATAAAGTAATATATTATTATATTATTATTAATAATAAAAGTTGATTTTGTGGTATACTTTGAGGTTACTAATCAAGTTTTATGACTATAAAATTTTATCTCATCAAACTTTGAGGTAATTGATATAGTCAAACTCAATTACCAAGTAATTTAAGATATTTTGAGTTCCATTATATTGATTATTGATCCATTCACTTATAATATACAATCTAGAGTTTTTGAAAAATATATTTTTATGATTAAATTTATGAGCAATCAATAAAAGATATGATAATGAATGTTTAATAGATATTATAATTGACTTTTTTATTTACATAATTAAAGTTTTTTATTTTTACTATTATGTTCATATTTATGTAAATACATATTATAATTGAATATGATAATAAGATTGATTTAATAAGATAAATTATAGGGATCATTTTGAACTATATTATGAAAAATTAATAATATTATGGTACATAAAATAAAATAAAATATTGATGATAAACAATCACTATGACTTGCATTGGTAGTCAAGCTTAATGTGGTATTATGTTTATTGGACTAATTGACTTATTTTATAAAATTCGTGCATATATATAAATTTTTTTTCAAAATTTTAGAATTCAATTAAATAAAATTATTTTAAATATATTTTATTTATTTATTTTTATTTTAACTTTTTATATCTTATCAATTAATGAGCAAAGTGAAAAAATTGATATATTATAAATTTGATTAAATTTTGATTATAATTATTGACCAATACAAAGGAAAGATCCTCTTAATTACTTATTAAGACTTTATGAGAGTATATATATATATATATAATTTTTTTTAGACTCAACGTCAATGCGGAAGAGGCCGGAGATGATGCAAAGACGGACTCTTTGGTGTCGGAATACCCTCCTTTGGCGGTCGTCACTACCTCTCTCAACACGTGAGGAAGCGAGCGTCAACCTGAAGATCTTCCTTCTTGAAAACCTCTGCTCTCATGTCCTCTTCTTCCATTGGCAGGCAGTGCCGGAGACACGATTGATCTGAACAAGCTTTTTCCATCAGAATCTAATGGTACAAAGCGTGAGCAATTCCAGCCACTCATCTCATCATCAACAATATCGCGAAGATTCTTCCACAGCCACTCATTTATTCCTTCGATTCTCTACAATTTTTTTGGTTCCTTCGACGCTGCACAGCAGATTCCCTCCACAAACATTCTCCTCCCCTGAACTCTCGATCGCTTGCTCAGGGACTGAGAATGCCTTCCTGCTCAAAGAGCCTAATCTTTCACAGAACCAGAGCCATCTCATGCTCATTTGGAGCACCAATGAGTACGTTCCTTCTCTGCAGCACTCTGCACTCTGCAGCACCATCCCAAATCAGTACGTTCCTTCTCTCGTCTCTGACATGCCATTTCCTTGTGTTTGGGCAATGAGACGGCGTTGCAAGATGTTAGGACTCTAACTTGGAGAGTCCTAATTGAGAGGAACATTCATGTAAAACTGTTAGGACTCTAACTAGGAGAGTCCTAATTGAGAGGGACATTCTGTTAGGACTCTAGCTATGAGAGTCCTAATTGAGAGGGGCATTCATGTAGGAGGTGCTTTCTTAGAGAAGAATTAGGAGTTGTAAGGGAATAGGAGTCTTGACTAGGAGTCCTATTAGGAGTTGGTTAGAAGTAAGAGTCTTAAGTAGGAGTCCTATTAGGAGTTAGGGTTTAGAAGCCCTATAAATAGCCATGTATTCCTTCTCTTTAGATAAGCAATAGATGAATCTTTTCTGCAGCCTTTGAGCAGCAACTTGGAGGGAGGAATCCCTATAGAGTTCCAAGGAGGCCGATCCCCTAAAGAGATCAACCCCAAGTTTAGAATCTGCAAGGGTTCTAACACCTGGTATCAGAGCAGCGTTCTTGGCGTCTCGCTGCCCTTCCACAGCCATCCATCAACCCTCTACAACCATCCAAAGCAATTCCCACAATTGCTTAAAAGATCGTCACCGAATTCCGTCATCATCTCCACCACCGCGGATCATCTTTTGATCTCCCCGTGAATTGCAACAGGTTCTGGTTTCCTATCTTACTGCTGCTGCAATTTAGTTATCCTTATTCGAAAATCAAAAAAAAAAAAAAATCGTTCCTATATTGCTGCATAAACTTTTCGTCACAAAGTTTTCATCTCTACGACGAAAGATACATTGCAGAATTCCAACCGCATAGCACCATCTGTTTGATCTTGCTACTGTGCTTTTTCTATCCAAATTTCTACGAAATTTTTATGACATCTTTGACACTTCCTAACAGTGTATTTCCCTTTGGTTTCATCAAAAAATTCTCAATATAAACTACTGATCTTTTATGTCCAATCTGCTGCACTTGAATTGCAGAATTCAAGCCGCATAGCACCATCTGTTTGATCTTGCTACTGTGCTTTTTCTATCCAAATTTCTACGAAATTTTTATGACATCTTTGACACTTCCTAACAGTAGATTTCCCTTTGGTTTCATTGAAAAATTCTTAATATAAACTACTGATATTTTATGTCCAATCTGCTGCACTTGAAAATCTATGCTGCAGAAAATTTCAGCTGCATATCGTTGCCTTAACCCATCTATTTGCAATCTTTTTTGAATGAAATTTCTTATACACTTCATATATCATCATGGCTTCCATCTAAGATTGATCTATTAAGAAATTCATCTCTAAAAATGATTTTATGTTACTGCAAATTTTCATCGTAGCCTGCTGAAATTTTTCAACGATAATTCTGCAATTGCAACTTGCACCAATTTCCTTGCTGTTATACTGCCGAAATTTTCTTGATTAAATTAGATATCCTTGCTGTCATATAAACTGTGATTTTGCTATCAATTCCCTCCTCAATTCTCTCAAGTTTTTGGTGGAAATTACGTCGAGAAACTGTTGTTTCTTCGACGACAATTCTACTCTTACAAGACAGCACATACTTGCTGCAACTTTTACGGATTTCTGTCAAACCTTTGCTACCATCTACCACAGATCCAAAACTTTCATCCACAGCCCTAAAACTCTACCAAACCACACCCTCAAACTGCACCCAAAACAGCCACAAAACAAGCCTAAACCGCAGCCTACATCCACCAATCCACCAACACTTTCGACTATCACTTCTCTCAACCTATACATGCCTTTAACCCAACAGCAAAAGAGAGATCTTAACATCATTGATTTGGGGCCATATACTATGGCATCTAAGGAGGCAATCAATGCTAAATTCGAAGCCTTGGAGGCGCGAATGGAGGATAAGATTCGGACGCTCTTTATCGAACTCAGATTGGGTCGACCACTAAGCCCGAAGAAATCATATCAAGGAGAGAGCTTTGCCCAATCACACCAAGCCCGAAGAGATGACTTCCAAGGGAGGGTAGGCTCTATGACCAACCCCAACTATCCATGCATGAGAGTGGACTTCCCTAGATGGGAAGAAGGAGACCCGATTGGTTGGATCTCGCGCGCGGAGCGATATTTTCGGTACCACAAAACCGCGGATGTATCTATGGTGAAAATTGCAGCTATACATCTTGAAGGGGATGCTATACAGTGGTTTGACTGGTTTGAACATACTTATGGAGTCCTTTCATGGCGTCAATTCAAAGAAGGACTGCTGATTCACTTCAGACCAACCGATTATGAGAATATTGACGAACAACTAGCAAAGATCCAACAAACCTCCACCATTCAGGAGTACCAAACCAGGTTTGAAAGGTTATCTAATCAAACTCGTGATTGGTCTCAAAAACAGCTATTGAGGACCTTCATTGAGGGCTTGAAGCCGGAGATCCGAGGAGAAGTTAAAGCGCGACAACCGTATACGCTTATGGCAGCCATCTCTTTCGCACAACATCAAGAGGAGCAATTGAACCATGAAGCTCGGAGGACTAGGGTCGCTCCTCAACCAATAATATTGAAGCCCTCAGCCCCCCCTATTATTGACCAAGTCCCTACACCAAAGAGGTTAACAAGAGAAGAGCTTCGGGAGCGATATGCGAAGGGGTTATGTTGGCATTGTGATGAGCCGTGGAGCCATGAGCATCGTTGTAGTAAAGGGGGACTTCTTATGATAGAACCGATAGAAGAAGAGGTCATTGAACATCCAAAAGAGATCCTTGAACATGAAGAAGAAGATGCAGAAGAAGAGCCACAACCGACCGAAGTTACGGTACATACACTAGCTGGCTACTCAAACCCGCAAACGATGAAAGTTGGAGGCCTTCTCAAACAACAACCGATCACTGTTCTCATCGACACGGGAAGCACTAAAAACTTCGTACACAGTAAGGTTGCTGTCCATATGAACTTACCTATTGAGAATTGCAGCAGGTTTGTCATTAAGGTCGCCAACGGATGGATTTTGAAGTATGATCGTAGGCGCCCGCAAGTGAAACTGTTGCTGAAGGACCAAGAGATAATTGCAGATTTCTTCCTTCTCCCTCTTAACAATCATGAGGCCATTAAATGGTTGACGACATTAGGTGATATTTTCTGGAATTTTATGAAACTAATTATGAAATTTTACAGTAAGGAGAAACAGGTGACATTGCACGGGAAACGTGGGGGCGACATAACAACGATTTGCATAAAGCATGCAGTGGCTTTTTGGTACAACTTGAGCAGCAAACTAAGGGAGAGCCAATAGAATTTGAAGATCCAAATCTACTTCCTTTGCTTGCTGAATTTTCAAATATATTTGACGAACCGTGCAACCTACCTCTTACCCGTCGGCATGATCATTGTATAACGATTCTTCCAGGCAAATCTTTAGTAAATACTTGGCCATATCAGTATCTACATCTCCAGAAGGATGAAATAGAAAGGATTATAAAAGAGATGATCGAAACAAGAGTTATTCGGCCGAGTTGCAACCTTTACCCTTCACCGGTGCTACTTGTACACAAGAAGGATGGAACATGGCGAATATGCGTTGATTACCGAGCTCTCAATGGCATAACCATCAAGGATAAATACCCTATTCCAGTACTAGATGAATTGCTATATGAAAGGGAGCACAAATCTTCACAAAGATGGACCTTTGATCCGGGTATTATCAAATACGAGTGTACGAAGAAGTCATACCGAAAACTGCCTTTCGAACACACAACGGCTACTAGAAATTTTTACTTTCTTCAACAAAAGTTGGGATATCTTGGGCATATCATATCAGAGAAAGGTGTGACGGTGGACCCCTTCAAAATTGGAGCAATGCAAAACTGGCTGACCCCGGGAAAAATAAAATTGCTATATGGCTTTCTGGGTTTAACAGGCTACTACCGCAAGTTCGTGAAAAACTATGGAAAGATCAGTGCACCACTTACTTCCTTACTGAAAAAAGATGTCCTCCAATGGTTGGACAGAGCCTCCACGGCCTTCGACAAACTTAAGGCAGCCATGACGACAACGCCGGTGCTAACACTACCAGATTTCAACCGACCCTTCATTATTGAGGCCGACACATCTGGAGTCAGAATTAGAGTCATTCTCATGCAAGATGGTCGAACACTCGCATACACTAGCAAGGCATTATCTCCCTCATATAAAAATAAGTCAACATATGATAAGGAGATGCTCGCCATTGTGCGCGCAGCAACGCGGTGGAGACCCTACTTGATTGGTCGACGATTTCAAATTAAAACCGACCAAAAAAGCCTTAAGTACTTTTTGGAGCGAAAGATATCATCCCCTGAGCAGCAAAAATGGGTAACAAAACTTCTTGGATTTGATTATGAAATAACTTACAAAAGGTGGAAAGAGAATATTGTTGCAGATGAGCTTTCGCAGCTACTTGAGCAAGCTGAATTTTTGATCGTTTTACTTCCAACCAGCGACTTCCTTGAGGATATTAAGATGGAATGGCAGGAAGATTCGGAGACCAGTAAGATACAAAAAAAATTAGAGGAAGCACCAAGCTCCGTGGCTCATTACAATCGGGACTCAAAAGAATTATGCTATAAGGGACACATTGTGCTTGTGACAAATTCTACTTGCATCTTCAAGAGCAGATTTTGGACAAAGTTATTCCATATGCAGGGTACTAAATTGAAAAGGAGTACGACATATCATTCACAAACCAACAGCCAGACGAAAGTTTTAAATAGGTGCTTGGAGACAGCCCAAAGCCACCCACCAAATATGACTACCCAAAGAGAACTCCAGACCCAGCCAAGTGCCATTATTAATCGACGGATCGTGACTCGACGACGACGACCCACTAATGAAGTGCTAATACAGTGGGCGAACCTACCAATAGAAGATGCCACTTGGGAGAACTATGACGACTTGAAGATCAAATTCCCAGAATTCACGAATCATCAGCCTCGAGGACAAGGCTGATTTGAAGAGGGCGGGTCTGTTAGGACTCTAGCTTGGAGAGTCCTAATTGAGAGGGACATTCATGTAAAACTGTTAAGACTCTAACTAGGAGAGTCCTAATTGAGAGGGACATTCTGTTAGGACTCTAGCTAGGAGAGTCCTAATTGAGAGGGGCATTCATGTAGGAGGTGTTTTCTTAGAGAAGAATTAGGAGTTGTAAGGGAATAGGAGTCTTGACTAGGAGTCCTATTAGGAGTTGGTTAGAAGTAAGAGTCTTAAGTAGGAGTCCTATTAGGAGTTAGGGTTTAGAAGCCCTATAAATAGCCATGTATTCCTTCTCTTTAGATAAGCAATAGATGAATATTTTCTGCGGGAGGAACCCCTATAGAGTTCCAAGGAGGTCGATCCCCTAAAGAGATCAACCCCAAGTTTAGAATCTTCAAGGGTTCTAACACAAGAAAGTACAGATCAGGAGCCATAAGACGCTACCCACGGCGGCCAAGGCCGGGTCGACCTCGGACGATGAGCCCCTGCACTCACCTGATCCAGAAGGTGCAGGGAAGAAGGGAACCATGCTCGGTGCGGTCTCCTGGATCGTCGGAACCAGCATCGGTTCTGGAATACTTGCTCTACTAGAAAAAACTTCTCCTGCGGTATATGCTTCTTTCTCTCTCTCTCTCTGAATGGTCTAGAAAGCATATGCTTTTTCTCATCCGTCATGTCCTAATGCAGGGATTCATTCCAAGTGCGATATCCATAATCCTGTGATGGGTGGTCCTGGTGATCGAAGCCCTTTTGCTAGCCGAAGTAAACATTGAGTTGAGGAAGCAGGGGATGACTTGGAAGTTGTGTCCCTCAGAACAATGGCTCAGGAGACACTGGGCGTCTGGGGAGGGAACTTGGCCACTGTCGCCTACCTCTTCTTGCGCTACACTTGTGTGGTGGCCTACACCTCCAAGTCAGGGGAAGTTCTCTCTCACTTGATCGGCCTTCCTGCTTCCACCTTGGGCAACCTCTTCACGCTCCTCGTGGCACTGCTCATACTGGTCGGTGGCATGACCATCACAGACCAAGTGAATCAATGGCTGACCGTCACAATGATAGGTTTGGCTGCTGCTTTCTCTCTCTCTAAATGGCTACTACAGTTGAGATCTTCTTCTCACTAATGCTGGAATGGCACTAACCAAAGGTTTACTGGTACTGATCGAGGCCATGTCTGTCTCCTTTGGTGGTGGGACGGTCTCAGTAACCTCCTCAGATTGGGCGAAGGCGCCACAGACCACCTGGTACTGAATACTACTGCAGGGTTGCAAAGCAATTAAACAGTTAGTGATGAACGTGAACCACAATCTTGCTGATGCTTCTTCTTCTTCTTCTTCGTCCTGCAGTCATCTGTGCATATCTCGGTGGCAATCTAGCACGGGTGAGGTTCTCAATTCTTTTAGGCAGCACCGTGCCATTGATCTCTTTACTGGTGTGGGAAAAGTATCGCACTAGGAATCTCCTCCAATTTGGATGCCACTGATCCCATGCTATTGATTGCTCATAAGGTATGGCTTAGACGTAATCACATGAGCACAGTCCATGTGCATGCATGGCTAGACTCTGTTTGCAGAATAGATAAATATATGCCCATGGAGATAGTTCATCTCTGATCGATTTGTTGTGTCAGCATAAGGTGGAGCAGCATGTTGCCGATGGTGGAAACATTCTCAATTCTAGCAGTCGGGACATCACTAATTGGCACTCTCCTTGGCTTCTCTCTGTTCTTCGTAGAACAACTCAGCAGCTTCCATGCTTCTGTACAAGTAAGATAAAATGGAAATCTTGTTTTCACTTGAAATTCCTCAGCGTTCTACAGAATCTGTAAATAGATATCAAAATCCTGCTTGATGATACCGAAGCTACCTTACTTGTGGTCACAGGAAGAACCAAAGAGCAGCGATGATGGTACAGGAGATGCCACAGAAGACTGTGAAGCAACAAAATGGTGGGAGAGCAGCAAGCTGAATATTTCGGCAATTTCCATAGTGATTTTTCCGTCGATTCTCGTTTCAACAGTTGTATCAGATGCATTTTCCATAGCAACAGGTATTGCGGTAAACGTTCGAGCAAAACATGCAAATCTGAATCTTTCCAGGTTCTCCTACACACGATGTTCCCTGATTTCTACCTTTTTCTGATGGAGTATAATGAACTATGGAACGATGTCTTTATCCGTGTACATTCAGACTTTTCCTTTTTAGTTGCTAGCATAGATTGTTGCTGGTCTTCTGCTGCATCATCTTCTTGAAGATGGAATTATGCTCCTTTGCATCTTTTGTCTAATTAGACTACTTTCTTCAAGGGTGGTTACTGCATGATGGTACTGTATGGGATTCTTCCACCTGCAATGGCCTGGGCGAGAAGTTCCTAAGATAAGGACGAGGACAAAGACGAGCAAGTTGATGGTCTTCGAGAAGGTATGTCATCTCATGCTGTGCCTGTTGTACTAGTTGGGGTAGCAATATTTTCTTGTGCTGTTGTGGTGGAACAAATACTACAGGATCTAACATGTCTGACCTCCACTTGAATTCTAGCAGTAATCTAATGCATCGCTCCATATTAAGCTAGATAACATATTTCATCTGGTTTGTACATTCCTTCATGGATCTCATAAATTCTGTACATCTGTATTTTCATCAAAACTATCCCATCTGAATTATCTGCATTATGAATTATCAACTCATAAATTTATAGATGATGTCTTCCATACCATATAATCATTCAAAGCACAGCCACACGGCAGAAAAGATGTTGGTCATTTTTCATGCTTAAGAAAAGCACGTTAATTCTAGTGAACCATTCTATTCCACAAGAGAAAGGGGGCATCAGCAGTCCATTATTCTTGTAATTTAAGTCTTAATTCTACAGGGACATCTATTGCTCAAAGCTAATAAAACTAAAACCTCCACATGCCAAAAAAGCAATTCTAGATTTTGTGCTCCTTGAAAGACTTACAATTCATCTTTCACGTCCGGGGTCGCACTCTTCTCACCGACGAAGGAAGCCAATCCGTCCGTGGTGGTCTCAGATTTTGCGGCTGCTGCCGGCTTCTGGAGCTTGAAAGGGATTGCTGCATGTTGCTTGATGAATATATAGAATGCCTTCACTGTTCTGTCAGTATCCACTGTGATCTACATGATTTGGGTATCAAAGTAAACAAGTGAAAATTACAATACATTTTCAAAATAATATCATAAAAATGTTCATGGACAATAGGTAAAGGGAAAAGGATAATTAAGAAAATATCTACGGCACTGAGTTAAAAAGTATAATGTAGTTACCGGATCAAAGCTTTTGTTCCCAGCTGGAAAGAAGAGAAGTGTAGGGAAGCCATCAGTCTGAAACAAATAAAACACATACATTCAGCTCCCATGCTTCCATGTAGGGAAGTAAAATATTTGACTCTCTTGCTTGCTGATTAATCACGAAGACTAGGTTCACTGGTATCATTAAACACATCAAGAAAGTTTAACTGCATACATACATACTACATACATACATATTTATTTATTTATATAAGACACTATATGACATAGTTGACCGTGGTACAAACTTGAAGCTTCAACTCTGACAGAATAACTCTATGGGATGAACATGAACATAAAAATGAATTATGTATCAAAAACCAATTCTCAAGTCAATCTGAGTGTCAAGTTTATCGAAGAGAGAATTAAGACCTTGGCCCGAGGGTGCTCATTTGTGGTGCCATCCATTTTTGCAATAACTAGAGACTCGATGCCCCGTAGATGCTTGGCAAGCTTGTTATATGTTGGTTCTAGTGCTTGGCAATGCCCACACCATGGTGCATATATCTGGATCAGAGATGAATTAACAACAAATTACAAATAAAAATTGTTTACTTCATTTATGTCGATTAATTGATTTACCTCAAGAAGAACATCCTTGGACTCATCCAGGACAATTTCATCAAAATTCTTACCAACAACAATTTTCACATCCCCATCATTCTGTGCACAATTACAATAATATAGATTCTTTGATCAGAGATATTGCACAGTAGATAGAAGCTGAAGTGGAAAACTAGGCAACTCACTGTCTCAGGTATCGGATCTGATTTATAGAAGGGCTTAAGCTTATCGTCCAGGAAACCCTCAGCAAAACTCTAAATCAAGAAAGCAAACTTCAGATTTCATGAATACATGCATAGGAACATGAATTTCAGAAAGTTGATATATTATTGCAATATGTCAAGAACATCGGTGTACCAAATAACATGGTCTTGGCATTATTTAAGACACGGATCTAGTGATATTAACCTTAACATTATCAAGTGTGACTTCACCATCAAGAAAAAATTTCTTGGCATCCTCATTTCCCGAGTATGCCAAAACCTGTCCAAGTCATACAGATGCAATATTGTGGATAAGATTGAAATGTCAATGATCAATTGAAGACCAAATTTTGGATTGAATATGGGAGAAATACTTACCTGAGGACCATCTCCAGTCACTCCAAAGTAATCTGAAACTGGTTTACCGACATCCTCCTTGTCCATCTCGACATATACAAAGATAAGCTTGAGATGAAAATAGAAAATGTCACTAGTCAGATCTCATAGAACAAAATGGAGATAAATAACCTTGTATATATTACATAGCATCAGGGATCAGAAAATATGACTGGAGTTAGATGAAAAGTTATGTTGTGAATAATACCTAGCCACTTGATTGTCAGAAAGGAACCTAATAAAATGACCACCAAATATTTGCCAACGATTTAAAGGGGAAAAAGAAAGAAATGAATCATTTGATGGACTAGCTTCTCACATCATAGTGACTACCCTCCAAAAGCTTATCATTATCTCTTCAAAACTAAAACTGAGAGCTACCAAAGGAAGCCTGAACAACCAACATGCTAACATAGAGTAGAACACCAGAGATCTGCTTGCGTACATTCCATAGAATTTTTTATTTGTTTGTATAAATAGAATAACAGTTGTACTTTCATCAACATAAAATCTGATAGTTTATTATGACTGAAATTAAAGAAACAGTATTTTTCATCTTTCTAAAGAACTTATAGAGACTGCAAGTTAGAAATATTAGCACGAACCTTTCCTTTAAACAATTTTGCAGCCTCCTGGAATGCTGGCATGACTTTATTGGTATCATTTGAGATGGCAAAGAGCAAAAGCTGATAGAAGAAAAGAATCCAAATGAGAAAATAAACTGAAATGAAAGTAATTACATTTAACATACAAGTAGGGCCTACCTGTTTTTTAATAGGATTTTCAAATATTTCTGGGGCAGTTTCCATTGTAAATGTAGTGACCAGTGGAAGCTTGTTAGCAAACACAAAATCAACAATTGCTGACTTACTGAATTGACCATCTACAAAAATTGAAACTACAGTCAATATCTACCTTTTACACTTTATTTCAAGAACAAATACCTTCAGAACACTACACAAATGAGCATACCATAGTAGGAAATTTTTTCTGCCTCCTTTTTCAATAACACCAAAGAAGGACGTTTAGCATTGGGATCAATATGAAAAAGCTTTGCAACATCAGGATTGACAGATTGGTAGAAGTTAATGCCATCTTCGAGTTTTGAAGCTGAGGAAAGTTCCTGACTTTCATCACCCTGCAGATATTAAAAAGAAATACAAAAAAAGTTACTGAACAAAAGAATCATTTGTAACAATGCTGTCACGGACAAAGTTCTAAACAGGATGTTTGATGTAATACTTATATATGTTCGTGTCTTTTGGTTTGTTCATGCTTTGCACAGCATGTAGAGAGACGGTCGAAAGCTTAAATGCCCCATTTTAGTTGGGTTTGGTGGCCTTCTTAGGCTTGTAAATAAAGGTTGTGTCATGTGGACACTTGTGAGAGATATTCGGTCTGTAGTGGACCATTTTGACCCTTTGTTGCGTAACCGTTCAGAGCTTGTAAAGTCTGTTTGTAATTTGCATTGTCTATGAAGTGTTTTCGAAAATGTTTGCTTGTGGATCCCGAGTGAGGCATTTTCTCTAACCCGTTTTCTCTTTTGTAGGTCCTAAGGGACCATGGGAGGCTTCAGGAAGGCTGACCTTTGCGAACGGACACGCAAGGGTGCCGCACGACTTAGGCAAAACTAGCTAAGTTCGTGACAGATGGTATTAGAGCGGGACAAGCACTCATAGAAACACTTGGCATGCAAACGTGGGGGACCTAGTGGGGCTGCGTTGAGGGCAGTCAGCACACGCGCGACCGTTTGGGGGAAAACGAGCATGGAGATGTAGGGAAAAGGAGTCGCTCGGAGGAGCGGGCATCTGAGATTGGCATTCAGAGGAATGGCCAACCCTTCGCGCAAGAGGCATCACGAGAACAAGCAAGCTTGGAAGAATGCGGAGCGCATAAAGGTTGGGATAGCTGAGTTTGAGCTACGACTCAATGTTGACAACTATGCTTAATGGTGCTCAAGGCAAGCGAGGCGCTTGGTAAAAAATGAGACTATGCAAGGTGGAATGAGTTGCTCAGCGACCGAAAGAGTTGTGCAAAGCTCACAGAGGTGAGGGGAATTGCTAACTCGAAGAATTCGGTACTCATGCATGGGCTTGTATGCGGACGATGGAATGTTCGCGGCCATCCCAAGACGACCGAAAGTCGACGCCATGGAGCATTGAAACTTTCTCTTCGGCATGTGAAGGATACGTTCGTAGGAGGCTGAAGTGTGCAGCGAGTTCAGCATATTGCTAGGCCTTGAGTGATGTAGTGGGGGCTGTATTGACGTGGAGTCGCAATCTAGCAAATGCGTTTGCAGGAAGCAGAACAATGCGCAGTTTGTTCAGTAAATCGGAGTAGTCCAAAGGGATGGTGGTCTCCGAAACGAAGAGAGATATTGTTCCAACGGGATAGATATCCAGGAGGGATAAGTCCCGGATCTCCAGAGGGAGAATCATGTGCAACAGACCGCACATGTTGAGGAGGAGTAGCTAAAAAACAACAACTCCACGAAGCTCAATGGACCAAGCGAGCGGCGAGGAGTCGTCGCATGATCTCGCTTGAGAGAATGCATTGGTGGATGCATTGCGAGATCAAGTGGGGGAGCGACCCAATGCAACACAAATGAAGGCACACTTGGAGTTGATATGGAGATCAGACTCAAGGGAGAGCTGACCCGTGGAATGGTGGGCACGAGGGCCACCATCAACTCAATGCAAAAACGAGGAACGGAACAACTTGGGTGTAACTTTGTGAAGTACCCAAGCCGCATAAAGGAAGCCGGCATAGAAGATGGAACACGGAGTGGAGGCACAGAGCTTTCCTTGGACAGAGGTCAAGGACATGAACTCTTGCAGAGGCAAGAGCAGGATCATGTTGTTCCATGGGTCCTTCATTCTGATGGAGCAGACTCATCTTGCATAGTGCTAAAGACAAAGGGAGCTTATGGGCACATGCACCTTATCTCGAAGAAACATTTGATGGAGGAACTAAGGCGACTCAACTTGCGGAGGCGAAGTTAGGTTAAAAAGGCCTTGGCACGGGGCAAGAGGACGCAAAGACAAGTACTCTTGAAGAATATGCCACAGTGTTGCCATTCAAGTTGCCATGAAGGAAGCAGTGCGCAGCAGAGATTGTGCTAGTAGGGGTAGAGGCCCAGGATTCAGACAATGGTGCATCATTTTCAGCGAAGTCGGTGGACTTCGGGAGCTACTAGGCGACGGACTATCCTAGAGCGGTGCTTCATCTAGGTGTGACCCAAGAGCGGGTGGATAAAGGTCGATTGCCAAAGAAGCGAACAAAATCGAAGGTGGAAGAGACCCTACGATGTATTGGTAGAGGCCACACATGGAGGGATCACAATTCGAGTTCATCCCACTAGGATCAGAATGCAATGGAGATATCACCAGGAGGCGACATGGTGCAGCGGATTGTGGTGGAACAGTTCGTGACAATGCGATACACATGACTAGTCCCGTGAGGAACTATATCATACGGAGGTATGATCAGGAGCTACTGGAAGCTCCACTTTGGTGAATAACACGACGGCAAGAAGGGCTATGGATTCAAGGATTGAAGGCCATGATACCACAGAGGCGGGTCTACCGTGTGTGCATCGAATCTTGCATCAGATGAAAGCCTTGGTTATCAGTATATGGGGGCTGTGTTCCACCGAGGGAAAAGTTCGAATGCAAGTACCAGTGAGTCCCATGGGAGGGACTTGATCATGCAGAGGTATGATCAAAGCAGCTGGAGAGTTGGACTGCTCCAGAGCCCATATTCGCTTAAGGGAGCCCGGCAAGTCAGAGGACAAGGTCGAGTAAGCGAACGTTGCTACCAAGGAAGCTAAAGAGAACAGAATCATTGCAAACCCTACAACATGATGGCAAAGGCCATGCATGGGAGTTGCAGTCTGTCTTTCCATCGACCAAATGGAGCTACTTGGAGAACACAGAGGTGTTGAAGCAGGGGGTCGAAAGGGGCGAGGAAGCGACGACGAGTACAAAGAGACTTAGCTACCCAAAATCAAGCATCAGTTAGAATAGAGGTGGACTCGAAGGAGTGCCACAGAGACATATCTACTGATCATAAAGAAAAGGGATACAGATGCAAGGCGACGGATAGTAGGGCCATGGGCATAGCAGCGCCGTGGTACCGCAGAGGCGGGACTTCCATGAAAATCATTGATCCCTTGCTCTCATAAAGGGAGAGCGCTTGGTCGTAAAAGGGGCTGAGGAGGTGGAGCATGCAGAGGCAAACTCCAAGTACCGAGACAAGGTTGAAGGGCAAAGGCCAAGGAACTTGGTAAGACCGATGTCAACGAGCTTCTCATCAAGATAACCGAAAGTGAAGGACTTCGAGTCATGCAAGAGTGCACGACCAAGGAACGAAGCAGGCAGTACGCAGTACTATACCTTTGCTACTCAGTGGAGTAGACAACAGGGTTGATGGAGAAGACGGTACAATCCCAAAGGCGACCAAATCTATTAGAGAATTACTCCAAGTTGGGGTGAAAACTTCCTGCATTACAGAAGTTTGATGGCATTGAGAAGATAAATCACAATTGCTAACTCAATGCAATGAGTGCAAACACTTCGAGTGCTTCAGAAGTATGAGCAAAGAGCAGGCGAAGGTCAGTAACCAGCTCGACGCATGGAGTACAACCCTTGAGGAGACGGGCGAAGTCAAGTAACCATTGCTTTCTCAACTCTTAAGAGAATGGGCGAAACCGAGTACCCAAATTCTCTTATCTATCCAGCAAAGGAGCGCTGCACAGGTTCAAAGACCCTTCGAAGATAATGGAAGACAATAATTGTCAAATCCTCACCAATAGTGATCAGTGCTACTGAGAGTAGATTATCCGCTTCATTTCCCAACAGAATGCCAATCGAAAGCAGAAGTGATGCGAATCTACTTGGAAGTGACAACTAAATGAAAGAAGAGTCGATGGATATTTTGTGGAGGAAGGACCCAAAACTTCGAAAGTTTGTGAGGTGATGCTCGTTAAAGCTCCAACAAGCATCCACCCAGTTCAAACAGCATGTGGTATTTGAGAGACTAGCGCAAGTAAGGATGGTCTTTTCTTTCATCTGGATGATTCGTAAGAATCAACAAGGATCAACACAACTCAGCCAACCCCACACTAGAGTCAAAGTCATTGGCGAGTTGAAACAGCATAGCGGATTAAAAGTTCAACTACTCAACAACAGCAGCGGAGAGCAGTTGGGAGCCAAGAGGTGCATTGCAGCTGGAGCAGAAGATTGAAGACTTAGCAAAGGCAAAGAGTTGCAGTGTCGGCAAAAGGCTTCGACGAGGACGTCGAAGGAATAAGTGGGGGAGAATGTCACGGACAAAGTTCTAAACAGGATATTTGATATAATACTTATATATGTCCATGTCTTTTGGTTTGTTCATGCTTTGCACAGCATGTAGAGGGACGATCGAAGGCTTAAAAACCTCATTTTAGTTGGGTTTGGTGGCCTTCTTAGGTTTGTAAATAAAGGTTATGTCATGTGGACACTTGTGAGAGATATTCGGTCTATAGTGAACCATTTTGACCTTTTGTTGTACAACCTTTTAGAGCTTGTAAAGTCTGTTTGTAATTTGCATTGTCTATGAAGTATTTTCGGAAATGTTTGCTTGTGGATCTTGAGTGAGGTGTTTTCTCTAACTCGTTTTCTCTTTTGTAGGTCCTAAGGAACTATAGGAGACTTCAGAGAGGTTAACCTTTGCGGACGGACACGCAAGAGTGCCGCACGACTTAGGCAAAACCAACTAAGTTCGTGACAATGCGGTCATATCTATATAGCTAAAGTGTTACTGATGTCAAGCATCAGGCACAAAAATATCAACAAAGCCCAACAAACATAGTAAAGGACATTGATATTGCTCTCTTAGAAAATTCCTCATGTAGGGTCCTCATTAGTTACAAAAATAAAATGAAATGATCTTACTTCAATCATTAGTCAGATCATAGAGTGAAGATCTGACAGTATGTCAATTTCTATCCGCTAATATAAAAAAAAAATACAGTAATAGCCAAAATATAAACATTATGGGCTTCCAGCACTCAAAGAGTCAAAGTTTGCTAGAGCTCAAAGTTACAAGGACTTAAGAAAATACCACCAAAGAGTCAAGAAAGCCCAAAACAACTTTGCTATCAGAAGTCAAGATCTTTTCTGCCTCCTCAATTGTGGTTATATTTTGAACTCCAGGTCCTATCTTTTTCTTGATCCAGGTGACAATTGCATCCCTGCTCATAAAAGATAAAACACAGCATCATGTACTCGTCAAAATGTTTTTGTAATTCTTAAAGCACCAAAAAGGAAACAGTACAATTAAGCAACAGGTAAAGTAAAAGTGGACAAAAGAGAATTTCTGACAACCACATGGCCTTTCTCCTTAGGGTTTTTCTTGGGCCATCCCCATGTATTGTTAGTAACACTGAACCTAATTCAAGTTTCCACCATTCTTTAGTGGATCCTGTAAGGTCTTCAATAGTTCCCTGACGCAGATTCAAGTCCATTTCAGCCAAGGCCTACAATCTTGATATCTACAATATCATAGCTTTAGAAGACTAAAAAATCCGGATGAAAGCAATTCCAAAGACGCCTCTCAGAAAGGAAGAAAAAGATAAGAACACCATAATTTATGACTAAGATACTAGACAGAGCGCATTGGCAAAGGAATTTAGATAAATTAGGTTGGATGGAAGCAGATCCAGGCAAAGAGGGCTCAGATGTAAGGAAAGGGTGAAGCCACCCTCGGACAAATTACCTACTCCTCTGGCCGGGATAGTCCTTGTGGACGCCGTCGATGAAGAAGAGCACAGTGGGGAATCCCTGCAGCTCGAAACGCTGCGCGAGCTCGTTCTCCTCCGTGGCGTCCACCTTGGCGAGCACCACGTCCTCCCCGCGGAGCTCGGTGGCGGCGGCCGCGTACTCCGGCGCGAGGGCCTGGCAGTGCCCGCACCACGGCGCGTAGAACTCGACCATCACGTGGCGGTGCTTCGCCAGGAAGTCGCTGAAGTTGCCGTCGGTGAGCACCACGACGTCCGTCTCGTCTATCGTGGGCGACATGTCGTGCGATCCGTAGTCGGCATCGTCGAAGGCATCGTACTGATCCTGGTCGGCGTACTCCGGCTCCTTGTCGGCCTCCGAATGGGACTCGTCGGCGTAGTGTCCTAAGCCACCATCGTCGTGACTGTCAGCGGCTCCGTTGTCCTCCTCGTCGAGGAAGCTGAGATCCTCCTCGTCGTGGTCCAGATCGGCGCGCCCCTTGGGTGCGAAGGCGAGGGCGGCATGGACCAGGAGGAGAGACGAGATCGCGAGGGCAAGGAGGAGAGCTCGAGACGCCATGTCTACACCTCGAGCTCGGTTCGATGACGTGGTTGGGGTTTGGGAGGGGTTTTGTAAGGAAACGGACGGCGGGTGCTTCGCGTGAGCGACCGAAGGCGACAAGGGGAAGCCGTTTGGCCACGTGGGCTCATGGGACTCGTGCAATGACGTGAAAGGCCAAATTTGGACGAGTCACGCGCGGCCACGTTGGTCTTCCCGCGTGCTGGTGACAGGTAAGCGGGGAGATGTAGCCGCAGTTTACGGGTTTTAAGAAACGAAGCGCAGATCTGGCCGTTGTGATGAATCGGACGGTCGATTAGGGACATATCAACGTGCGTTGCCCGCGTTATCGTGAGACGGACGTTCTTGCGATGTGAGCAACGTCAGTCAACGGTTTGTTGACTTGGCGAATCCTGCAGACATCCGAAATTGCAGCGGGGTCGGATCCTCCTCTGTATACAAGCCCGATCAGAAGGCGGATCGGGCCGGGTTCGATCCTCCTCTGTATACAAGCCCGATCAGAAGGAGGATCGGGCCGGGTTGTCTCGCGACCAGCGAACCCGGCCTGACCCGGTTCGTGCAAAGCTGTGGAGAGAGTACTTGCCGCTGGGACTCCGCCGCGGTTGTCATCGCATTGCCCTCTCTCCACGCCCTTGGAAATGGGGCAGAAGGAATCACTTGAAATCGTGACCGGCGAATATGATCAGTATCCTTTCACAGGTGAATGGAACATTTCGATTCGAAATGTTACTCTTTCTCCCAATCTAGCCCTCAATTCCTTCGGCTTTGGATTCGAATATCTGTTCCGTATGGTCGGAACCCGCCTTTCTTGATTTTTAGGTTCTATAAAAAACATTGCCTTGCGATCGATTCTTCCTTTGCGGATAATGATTTTCTTTGCATGTATGTAGATCTTTTGGTTGGGAGAGTAACTAGTTGAGATTAACCTATGTATTCTGTTGGGGGAAGGAACGATCTTGATGGAGCTTGTTGATGCAGGAGCGTCTTATTGGTGTTGCCTTAGGGACCGCCTTCACGGCTTCGATCCTTTTCCAGAACCGCAGGGCCATACACTGACAACAGATTCGTTTAGTATGAGGTAGGTTCGATCTCATTCGCAATTATATTCTTAGTTTTAACATTAATGGAGAATTCATGACATGCTGAAATCTTCTTTCCTTCAAATGCTAGTTCACATTAATTCTATTATCCAATCCCAACATCTGATCTTTGTTGTGAGACATTGTGGTTCCATGATTGTGAACAATTGATGAGTGAGCACACACACTAAAGAAATGTATTACATCAACTAAATGGAGTCATCTTTTAACGTATTAATTGAATCTTCTTGACCTTGTTCCTCCGCAAACAGGACTTGCGTGTTATGGAATTTTGGGAGATATGTTGGACAAACTCTTGGGCACCATGCATTTGAATTCCAAGACATGTATTGTGCAAGGCTGTAAATTCTATATGGTATATTAGCAAAGAATCTGTTTCCTTCATAGAAATAATTTGCTATCTGGTGACAACCAAGTTGGCAAGTTATCATAATAGGCCACAAACTTGATGCAAGTCTGTGCATCCACTTAGGTTGGATCTACATTTCAGAATCCAAAAAGATAGATATTGAAAGCTTTTCTGTATGTGGAGGATGACATCTGGCTTGCTTCAGCTGAACCAATTTGATATGGTAACTTTGGACGATTGGAAGGGTTTGTATAGGCTTCACATTGTCCCGGTTTATGCTGTTATGGGGGGCTTTTGCTGTAAGCAATTAGGCGTTAGTGTGCATCGTGACATTCTTCATTGGAATAGCAACTTGGTGTACATTTTTACTGTTCTGAAAAATCATAGGAATAACTTTTAGGCAGAAGCATACTCTTAGCTTATGTCTAAAAGTTGTGGCTGTCCTAGCACCAAAATGGAGCAAAAGTAAATGACCAGGTGAAAAGTTTTAATGGTCACTGTCTTTCCATGTAAGTTGCTAGTATTTGTCAAAGTTTATTGTACTATAAGGAAAATGTACATGTAGGATTTTTGATATGAGAAAGAAGGATGTGCCATAAATATGATGTTCATGCCAGAATTTACAGAACACTTTTGGTGCAGTGGTTCTTTGTGATCGAATCTTATTATTAGATGGATATATTAGTTGATACTAAATGTAAGTATCTGGCATTTCTGTTCTTCACTTGTGACAAAACAATTTTAACAAAGTTAATGAAACACAAAACAACAAAAATGTTAGCTTCAGTTCAATATTCTCTTGTCACATAATGAAAACCGACTTTTCTATGTCTTTTATTGTAACCGGCCTATCTACCTACTATCAACATATTGTGTTTTTTTCTTTCTAAAATAGGACAGAGATCTATGACAATAAGATGCTATCTTTTACCCTGCAGCCCAAAGAGCACATGATTGCAAAGAATAGCTCCTATAAATTTGCCCGAATTTGGAACAAAGCTGTAGATGGGACATCGGGGCCACTGATCATATATCCAGCTCACGTGGATGGTTGCGAGTTCAGTAGACAGTTTATCCAAATGCAACAAAGATGCAGTTGCTTCTTTCTGTGTGGTATATGCTTTTTAATGTTAAAGCCCTAAATTTTCTATTTTGATTGTTGTTTCTGAAATTATTGTATTTCGACTTTGTGCTGTGTATTGTTGTCGTAAACAAAACTTGAGTTTGTACCCCAAGTTAGGTGTACAACACATTTTAATTGCCGATCTAATGATCCTTACTGATCAATTTACTTCATTTTTCTTTCATAAATATCCTCTTCAAGTGTTTGGTTTTAATCCAAGTTAGCAGATGGTTGCTTTGTTGGCGCATGAATGTTATTACAGGAATGTATTATGTACTGGCATGTGTATTGAATCTTCTATCCCTTCTGGTTTGCTATTGTTTGGAGAAGCTAGAAATGACCCCTTTTTATTGATTGAGCCCATCAATCACCAGACCGTGTGAAGATGACATAAAGGACGACACTTGATAGATCTTCACTTTAGGAGTACATTCTTGATGATGCAAACAAGGTGAAGTGGAAGAGAAATGCAGAGAAACATGACACAGCACCCAAATGCGTTCATGAAGGTGAAGAAATGAGTTGATGCCCAACGACATCAACATCAGATGAGGCTTGTTCTTCTGGTTGAGGTAGAAGAGGAAACGGAGGTGTCGTCATGCATTGCTCCCGAAGGACCCCATAGCTTTGGCACCGCTCGCTCTCAGGACGTACTGGTGATAGGCTGCAGCAATGGCAGCACCGACGAAAGGCCCCACCCAGAAGATCCACTGCAAGCACATCAATTGCCCGCTCATCTCCATTCTTTGCAGTCATTAATCCATGAGCTAATAATGCAGATATCACTAGCTATCTTTTCTTTTACATATTATGACTACTGCGGAGAGATCGGTACCTGGTCATCCCAGGCCTTGTCCTGGTTGTAGATGACGGCAGCTCCCAAGCTCCTCGCAGGGTTGATGCCGGTGCCGGTGATCGGGATCGTGGCCAAGTGCACCATGAAAACTGCGAACCCAATTGGAAGAGGAGCCAAAACCTGTAGCGAAGAACGCCAGATACACACACATATATATATATATAGAGAGAGAGAGAGAGAGACAGACGTACACATATGTAAGTATGTGATGAGAGTTACAGACCGGCACGTGGGAATCACGGGCGTTGCGCTTCGGATCGGTGGCGGCGAAGACGGTGTAGACGAGGACGAAGGTACCGATGATCTCGGCGGCGAGGCCGGTGCCCTTGGAGTAGCCGGCGCTGAGCTCGTTGGCGCCGCCACCGTAGCGGACGAAGTAGGCCTCTTGGAATCCCTTGACGAGGCCGACTCCGCATATGGCTCCCAGGCACTGCGCCACCATGTAGAGGAGGGCGCGGACCAGCGAGACCTTGCGCGCCAAGAATAGCCCCAGCGTCACCGCCGGGTTGATGTGCCCACCTGCATGCGCCGCATCGCCCACACGAGCGCCGTCAGCAAATGCATACTTACCGTAGAGACTGCAAGCAACGAGTACTGTCGCAAAGCAAAGGGACGAACCGGAGATGCCGGCGGTGCAGTAGACGAGAATAAAGATCATGCCGCCGAAGGCCCACGCGATGCCGAGGATCCCGACGCCGCTACACGCGGCGTCGGCCGGGTTCACGTTGGGGTCCGACTGGTGCTTGTACCCGATCACGGTCGCCACCGTGACGTACAGGAACAGCATCGTCGCGACGAACTCCGCGATCGCCGCGCGGTACAACGACCACTTGGTCAGCTCCTCCGCGTCGATGAGCGGCGCCGGCGGTGGGTCAGTGTAGTCCTTGCCTCCGTACTCGCCGCGTCCTGCCACCTCGGTATCCTTCGCCATCGATGCAGTTGCGAACCAGAGGACAAGTAGTAGCACTTGTAAGCTGTGCGCTTGGAAGGAGGGAGAGTTGGAGCTATTTATGGGCCACGGGTGACGAACAGTAGCAGCAGGAGGGCTGGTTCTCTCCGTGCAATCTTGCTACCGATGGATTGAGGTTTAGGGTTATAATATGCCGCCCCTGACCGACCAAATCCTCATCGGTGGATCATCATCGCAGTTCATCAACCCATTGTCGGCCCCACCACGCAGTACTATTCCAAGTCAGATGCTCGACCACCGCCGGTACGTGAGAGGGATGCTATATGCCTGTGTCGGCTGTGTCGTTTCTTCCATTGATGGAAGTAATGGCAGCAGGGTATGGCAAAGACTAGGGGCTCGCAGTAATCTCACACAGACGCAGGTGACCGGTGATATGACCGATTAAAGGCGAAGCACTGTGATCAACGCAAATTTGTCGAGGACGGTTATTATTCACAGCCCGTTTCGCCACGTGGGTGAAAGGGGACCTCCGGCTTAAGAAACGAGCGAAATAAGAGAGAGCCACGTGGATGGCTCAAGAGGAAGTGGCGGTCGGCGGCGCCCGGACACGGAACCAATCCGGGGTTCGATAGTTTAGATTTTGTTGTTGGATTTTTGCGTCGGTTAAGTTGGCTTGTGGCCCGCGTTTAATAGGCGGTGCGGAGGTGGCGTCATCGACGTCGCCCGTCTCATGTCCAGAGTATTCCAGCGACAAAAACTCCGCCCTCGAGTTGCCCAATCATGCATATAGGTTCCGCACGAGGTGTACAATTTTTAATGTCAGATGATGATCCCTCCAAAATCAACATCCAAGACTTATTTAGCTTTCCAGATCACCAAAAACCATTTATTGATCTTATGAATTAGGTTGCCATCTTGGTGATGATATGAGGGCTGGACCAGAAGAATCTTAATTAATTATATAGCTCATCTTTGTCTCTAGGTGGTGCGTAATTGGTGATGTCTCCATTTGTTTTTTCTTCCACGGATGATGAACTGAAACCACTATCAGCAGAACATCTGAAATGAATGCATAAAAGATTACTACTACTCCTGAATGTTGGGTCAGAAGTGCATATTTTGCTATTGTTTCTTGGCTTTCTTTTCTCTTGACGAACCAACGACGACATGTACGAGAGAGAATACAGAAGACACCCACAGTGGGTGAAATACGAGGAAAATCTAATGTATTTATCTCACAATGTCAATCTTGGCTTTGTCAGAAAGCTAATGACATCTTGAATATTACTGGGAAGAGTTACTGATCGTTTCACTGCCCATGATTGATTAAATCCGTTTGTGTTGTTCCTGGGCATATAAAACGGCAGATACAAACGGGCCTCTCTTTGTGCGAGTCCAGTAATCGTAACTAGTCATGCCGATGATCCATGGTGGACGGAGATCAAATGCGCAGTCCATGAACATGCAGACACACAAGCAGAGGAGGACTAGATATGGGAGGGAGCTCCAAGAAAGGTCCTGCTTCCTTAATACCAAAGCTCCGTTGCCACTCACAGACAGCTATTAATCGCATTAAGAAACAAGATGAGAGAGAGTGGTGAAGCGCATCGATAAGCTTGACGGCTGGTTCCCAAAGTTCACTCGATTATAACTTGTCAGTTGTAAAGAAGCCAAACCCCGATTTGTCCCAAATCCAAGGCTGGATTCTCCGAGAATAACGTACTGTTTGGATAGCTCTCGGGAGCACCCATTATGTATATGTTTAACTTTCTGCACAGAGGTCTCTCTCTCTCTCTCTCTCTCCAATGCTGATTCTTTAAAGCATGACAACGATGCTCGAACTCTGTAATTTATCATCTCACTATATGTCCAAATCTCTTCGATCTGCAAAATAAGTTAGGTGGCTTCTTAAATGTGATGTTGATCCAAATCAATTACCATCTACATGTGAATCTCAGGGTTGCATTTGTCATAGTTCTGTCACTCATGCAATAGAAGCTGCATTGTGTTGTGAGAGTACAGCCTGCTGATCATCTACACATGGCATATGTTTAAGAAGTAAAGCAGAATTGGACAGCTCGAGACACAAGCACGAGAGACTTAAAACTTCTGGGGCTGACTTCTTATTCCCAGCATCATAAGCTGCCAAGAAAGGTCTAATATGTATCTTGATCAAGCTCTAACATTCATAAATACGTCTCGGCAAACAGAGATCCCTTTACGCTTGATGTGGCAATGCATGTTCTTCTCGAACCAAGAGTTGTATCTGATGTTTCCATTGTGGTGAGACAGGTGAGCCTGAGCCCATCTTCTCATGAGAATTCAACTAGACACTGATGTGGCCGAGGATAAGAACGAAGAAGATCAGATATTGTCACCACCGCAGACAGCTAATCCTTTCTTCCTTGCTCCGATAGGTTATCCTGCACATCACCTTTGGTCATCAGTAAAGGAACAGTGACTCCCAGGTAATCTTCAGCTGCTGCGTTCGGAAATCCATGACCGGTTGACTGCCAAGCCAAGGTTTTAATCATCTAGAAGTCGGTGACATTAAAAAAAAAAAAAAAGACTTGAAAGCGTTTACAACCACTGTTGCAGACGCATCAATGAATGATGACAAGGAGGGGTTGACTTGGAAATCCCAAGCAAAGCTTTGAACGCGATGCAAAATGGCGTTGCAATCAAAGTCTTTACACCGAAAGCTACAGCTCCGCGAGCCATGGCTACTGCTCTAGGAAGAACAAGCCTCCGCTTGGACTTCTTCGCAGTGGCATTTAGATTTACCGCCCCCAAAAAAATTTCCCTTTGCATGATTTGCATCGAATCAGATTCAACAGGAAACCGTGAATTCACCTTGCGAACCGGAAGATTGGTGTCGATCACGCTGCAATGGTTGTAGGGAATCATGGTCGCCATGGTGACGACGAGAGAGCAGTCACCGTCGGGAGGCAGCACGGGAAAGAGTGTCGCTCACGGCATCCCTGCTTTAAAAATCGTGCCGGGTCTTTTCTCAGTTCGGCACAGTGCCGTACCACGTCCACCTTTCATCCCCCACGTGCGAAGACCAGTGGCGTCTCGCCACGTCCCTTCTTTTTTCCCTCCCCGAAGCTTTTAGTGCGCGAGGGTGTACGCTTGTCAGTGGGTCCCGCCTGTTCCTACTCTGTCACGCCACGGCGCCGCATCTGCGCTGGATAGGGAGAGGGGAAGGAGGGGGACAACGTGGGTCCCACTTCACGTGCGGTGATGCTACCCCGCGCTATCGGGCCGTGCGATTTGCGCGTCGCGTCGCGTCGCGTCATCGATGCCGGTAGACGCGTGTCCCGCCGCGGGCCCCGGCCGCGGCCGCGACAAAACGCGGATCACCTTTGATTTCGAATTACCATCCTGCCGCTCCTCCTCCCCCCGCCTCAGTCACTCCCATCCTAGCCCTCGATACTTCGGATCACCACGCCATCCAACGGCCACGGTGAAAAGTACGACAAGCTACTCTTGCGGATCACGCTAGTTACAAGATAGCACCTCTTTTTATTCTCAACAGGAGGAATCCAGGTCCAAAAGGCTGCCGTGCTCCGCGAAACATCAGAACGTGTTTAACGAGGAAACAACGAAACACGCGACGTGGTGGCGTGAAGCCAGCCCGATGGCAGTATCGTAAATAAAAAGCAGGTCGAAGGGCAGCATCACATCGACGAAGAAAGAGAAACAAGAGCCTTATCCACAAGGCCTCTTCCAAGTGAAGGCTTCTCTATAATAACAAGCTCTCACGAGCAATGAAATCTAAAGAAGGAAGCGCCCAATCACAGGGTTTTCCCTTTCCCTCTCTCCTCCTCCTCGTCTTCTTCCCTTCTCCTTCGGTGGTCCGAAACTACGCAGACCAAGGACCGAGTCGTGAAGAATAGTTGAGACGAGGGGGCTTTCTGCGAGGAAACAGAATACAAAGACGAGAGCTTGGTTGATCATGGCGGGGGGAAGACAGCAGCTGACGGCGAAGCACGCGGCGCACCGCCTCTTCACGCCGACCGCCGCCGGGTTCGACGCGGACGAGTTCGAGGAGTCCGACGTCTGGGGAAGCCCCATCGAGCCGCGCCTGGCCGAGTTCCCGAAGCCGGCGCCTTCCTCCCGACCTTCTTCCGCGCGCAGCAAGAAGGCAGATCGCGCCGTCGCCGATGCCGCTGCCGCCGCTTCCTTGCCGGTGAACATACCGGACTGGTCCAAGATACTCGGCAGCTACTACGGCGGCGGTAGCAGCAACAGCGCCAGGGGCTGGTGGGAGGAGGAGGGCGAGGAGGGCGGCGCTGGGGGGCCGATGATCCCGCCGCACGAGCTGCTGTGGCGGAGCCGTGCGGCGTCGTTCTCTGTCCACGAGGGGGTCGGCTGCACCCTCAAGGGCCGCGACCTCAGGCGCGTTCGCAATGCCATCTGGGAGAAGACTGGGTTCCAGGACTGACACCTTCGATCGATCATCCAATCACCATTTAGCGGAACGCAAAGAGACAGACTGCAAATGAGGCCGTTTTTGCCACCAAAAAGCCATCTTTTTTCCTTCTCGTATATGTATATCTGCAAGGATATATGGATTTGTGCTCATATATTCTTTCCTTTTCCCCTTCTTGGTTGAAGTTTTATAGCGTACGTATTTAACTTTCTGAAGCCATGGATTGTAACTTGGAGTGCCCAATTTAATGCCAAAGTTCAAATCAATGTCATGGAAACAGAGTAAAGCGTGTCTGTTCCTCCATCGCTACTTGCGTACTCTCGGTGCTTTCCAGAGAATAAATCCCAATGTTTGATTGTGAGAATCGAATTGCTGTTTGCTGATACAAGCCAATCTACTTCATATGTGTGAGAACTGGTTAAGGCTGGTATTCATCTCGGAGGATGGGATTCAAGGAACAGTGTGGTGAGGAACACCCTTTGTGAGAGACTCTGCAGCCTCCGATAGAGGAAAAAGCAGGAGTGTGATTAGAGAAACCATACAAGTAGAACTGCCGATTTCAACTTGGACAAATTTGGTAGGCAAATTTATCTAAATGACGAGACATGTCGTGAACAGCAAAGGAAGAAGAAGAAGAAGACGAAGAAGAAAACGAGGGTATGATGTGTGCTTGTGCTTATCTTATACAAGTGGGGTGGTACTTACTGTAGAGCAAATAATCAAAAATACAAGAAAGCGAGATTAGGAAAAGAGAAACTATAAACAAGTGAATTGATTTACTCTACAATGAGATGACTTGCAAGTTCTTCCCATTTCATGTTTCTTATGAGAACCTTTAAATGAAGCTTTATCTTTTGAATGATAGACATTAAATTAATGGAGACTTAGTAGGTTAAGATATCCAGTGCCTTCTTTTCTTGACACTTTCATCCTTGCCTCAAAAAACGCAGACATAATAATTGAAGATATAAGCTTATATACTTGTGCTTTTTCTTATGTGCACTGCATGGACACATCTTTTAGGACTAGAGTTATATGCTTTAGGATTATATTTAATGCAAACTGGCATATGGCATATTCTGTTTGGTACATAATTTAGAGCACTTGTTGTGCTTTGGAATAGTTATATGCTAAATGAATGAAAAGTAATTTGGTCATTCTCACAGGGAACACAGTCAATTCTCTTAGCAGAAAAGCTGCAGTACCTCCTCTAATAATTCGATGACTTTATGCTTGAAGCTGAGTGCATCGTGGAATCTCATATGGCATTTAGATTGCTCTCTCTCTCTCTCTCTCTCTCTCACACACACACACACACACTCACAAAAGAAAATGCCATGCTAGTGTTCGTATTCCTGCTACAAAAACTGTCCTTTTTGGGGGTGGAGATGGACACTCTCCATCAAGCAACAGGTGCTGGAGAGGGAATCCACAGCCACAACAAAGCCAAAGCCCCACATAGGTCTTTATGTTGAATTAATAATGGTAGGTAAAGATGGGAAGAAGCCATTCTTATTCTTTGTTTATTCCTTCAGATATGCCAATGTCTTGCATTGTTGATAGGATGACAACATTGGGTATTTCAACAAATTAATAAAATAAGACAAGCGATTTATTATTGTGGTTGAAGATATGGTTGTGTCTTCCATTTTTAAACCACCTCAGCATGGTATTCATGTCTTATCTATTTCTTAAAGACAAGGATAGGTGATAGTGACTGGTTGAGGCATCTCAACAATGATTTTTTTTTTCTTTTTTGCTTGCAAGAATGATTTGGTGATTCTGTATCACATAATTTGCCAAAAAATAAATATCAGTTAGATCTTGGCAAAAAAATCTATAAGATCAAATCGATCTAATCAAATATCTAGAAGGATAAAAAATGCAGCTTTCGAGTTGAATTGTATTGGTTTCACTGTTCCATGCTTTTCTCCTAAACATATATGAAGAAGATGGCCAATTTTCTTGTCCATATTTAGCTAGTCTACCGGCCGGTGCACCCACACAAAATCTCTGAGACTCCACCTGCAATCCGTATCATTTTTTCCTGCTCATGAGACAGGGAAATGATTGATATGTATAAGACCTCATCTGCATCTCCTTTTCTCTTCACTCATAGTAGATGGATTAGATCACCGGCCTTTTTAGCTTGATGTTAACGTGTCCACTGCAGGCAGAGCCAATCAGAGTTGGCAAGAGAGAGAACCAAAATGCAGACAAAGAGCTTCCTCCGGAAAAGATTGGCACCTGTTGAGTAAGAGCAGAACGTGAGATGCTTCACTAGTTGACGTTGTTGATTTGCTTGCTTCATGGCCGGGTCCTGATGCGGAAGCATTGCAGCTTAGAACAAAGATTACAAGACACTGTTTGAGGCTGCAAGCTGCTCTACTTTGCACAGACAACAATGAATAAGAAGTGCCATCTGACTTTGTTTTTGTTTCCGTTCGTTGCATCTCAGCAGATGCAGGCTTTGATCATGTCTTGTTTCGATCCGTTGCAACTCAGGCAGATCCTGGTTGAGAAGAACTGCAGATTTAGAAGACGAAAACAAGAAACTTTCACTATTTGAGGTTGCACACTGCTGCTGTATCTTTCCAAAGGCAAGAGAGAGAGAGAGAGAGAGTCTACTGCCAAGGAATATAATTTATTTGTGATAAGGAATTGCTTGGTTCTAATTGTCCATAAATAAATGGAATACAGATATTTTTTTTAGCAATATCAAAAAAACATGATTTAAAAACAAAGATATATATATATATATATATATATATGGATCTGGTCCAAATGACATGTTTGGTAAGTCAAAGTTGCATGCATGTATTTTTGACCTAATCAGCAAATTCTGAATTGTATGCCGAAAGAAAAAAAGTGTTTTTGTTTTGCATTTTGTATATGGAGCGTGTGGATAGTTGCACTGAAATTAATCTTTTTTTCTTTTACATAAAACAATGGATGCTCATTTTAGTTTCAATAAGCTTATACGATCGGCTATATATCTTAATTGGACATCCCAAGTTGGACAAATGACCCATTATTCAACTTAGGGTGGGCTTTAATATTTCA
This sequence comes from Musa acuminata AAA Group, assembly GCF_036884655.1. Lineage (NCBI taxonomy): Eukaryota > Viridiplantae > Streptophyta > Magnoliopsida > Zingiberales > Musaceae > Musa > Musa acuminata. Next base: position 12,009,809 of record NC_088356.1, on the reverse strand, counting down.
TAATTTATTTTAATATTTTTTTGTCTCATTTAACCTAAGTTCTAACTCTTTTAATTAAGAAGTGTGGCAGCTAAGATAGAAAAAGGGGTAGCTATGACTATGAAAAAGAGATAAGTAACAATAGCAATTGAGGGTAGAAAAACGAATAAAGGGAAGAAGACAAAGACAACGCAAATACTATTTTCAATCATTCACGTAATATTCTTATCTCAGGTTAGATCAAATTTATAGTAAATTCTTATTGCGATCACTTTAGAAAAAATTTGGATATTATACATAGTGATATAATCCTTGTATCCGAGTTATTCTTTTGTTATTGTTGCTTGAGTTTTGGACAAGATACTTTGAGATTTGTATATTCATTATTCTTATAATAAATTTTCTCTAGCTTGCCTCATAGTTTTTACCATTCATATTGAAGGGGTCTTTCACGTAAATCTTGGTATCCTATTTGATTGTGATTTTTGTTTAATATCTGTTACGTTCTGCTTATATTTGTTTATATACAAAGTTTTCTTTTTTATTCCATCAAAACAGTGTGTAAATCAAATAAATTAATTCATAAAATTTGAGTAAATAGATAAGTATTTGGGATTTATAAACTTATTACTATGTTACCCATCAAATTGACATATAAAATAAAAAAAAACTCCAAATAAATGCATCCGAAGAATTTTAATTCTAATCGTGTTGACACATCTGAATCGAGGAGTAGACTATTATACTCAGTATCATATTTTAGATTTCGATCCATATATAACGCCAAGTGTCATTTAATATAATATAATAAATTTTATTATAAAAAATATATATATTAATTATTATTTTTAGGCACTTAATCTTATCATAACTAATAATTAATCTTATAGACCATTTGAATGAAGCGTCTTTATTCCCCTCGTTAGCGGAGGCCAATGCCATTCTTGGACACCTGCATAAATGATGCGCGATCATCTGTACAAAGATAAACGATGTTCATAAAAATCTAGAGGCCGACTTGGTAGATGATACAATCATCTATTACGTTCGGCTCCGATCTTTCGATCCTCCAAACGAGAGAGTGCATCATAATCGATTGTAGAGATTCCCGGTGGACATGCTGACGTGAGGGATAGTTTCACACCTCAAAGACATGAATTTTAGTGACGACATGCACCGAAAATAATTGTCAATATTAACATTTAGTCATCAGCTAACCTCAATAATCATCATCACTTCTTCCACTCCTTAATCTCTCCCTCTCCAGGAGAGAGGAGGAGCAGGATTGCTGCGATAGAAAAAAATATATATGCGAGAAGAAGAGGGAGTCTCAATTTGAGGAAGGCTGGCTTTGGGATGACTGAAAGGTGCTGCGCCCCATAGGATCGGGGGCTGCCATCCTTCCTTCGTTTTGAGGCAGTGGAGGGGAGGAATCCGATGGCAATCAGGTTTCTTTCAAGTCGTCATTTGCTTCGACGACTGAGATTTTTGACTTGGTTTCAATGAGTTGCATCCTTCTTCGGTGGTCGAGATCGAGATTTGACTCGGTTCGAGCGAGTCGCGTCCTTCTTCACATTCTTAATATATGGCATTTTTTAGACGATGGTCTGTGATAGAACATCGAAACGAAGGAATGATTCCCCCACTCCACCACCTCAAAGTGAAGGAAGGATCGCAGTCCTCAAGCCACGGCTTCCATCTGCGACTCCCTCTTCTTCCGGTATTCTTCTTTTTTTTTTTGCATATCGCAGCAACCCTTAGAGGGAGTGACTAAAGAGTGGAAGATGGAAAGGAAGAAGCAGAAGAAATGATGATTATTGAGGTTAGTTGATGACTAAGTATCAATATTGACAATTATATTTTGGTACATGCACTTACATGTCTTCAGGGTGTCGAACTGTCCCTCACACCAGCATATTTCATTTAGATACCGACGTCTAACGAAGGACGAGGAGGATGAGGAGGATGAGAGAAGGATAAGGAAAGAGTAGCAGCAGAAATTAGCTGATGATGGGAAGATGGCAGAGAAGACAGATCCCTCCGACCAAGAGAAATCCATGAAGACAAACGAACTGCTTTGAACATACATGTTTAAGCGCAACAGGAAGTGCAACTTCCACTGCATTTAGTACTTCTAAGATTCAAATATATGGAATCAATCTTTTGTTAATTATTTAAAATTCTAGTTTTAAATTAAGATTTTGTTCTCATACGATTCTTTTTTCCTGAATTATTCGATATTTATTTATTTTTAAATTTAAAATACTAGTTTTTTGACATCTTAATTCATAGAAAATAGTTTTCGAATCTTATTAATCACATATTTATTCTGATTAAATTAATCATGAAAGTTAGCATTTTACATGTTTATTTTGAGTTTGTTTACATAATTAAAATTATCGTTTTATGATTTGTAGAATTCTATTAAGAACAAAAAAAGGAAAAAAAAATATATGTGAGTTTGATTTAATCAAGAGTAAGATAATATTTGGTATCACTAAGTTAATAGTTTGTTGTAATTATACCTTATTGATATATTAATTTCATTGAGCATGAACCACGGGCTCAAAATATTTAGACACGAGTTAACAATAATAAACTCGTCAATCTCTTATAAATAATATAAGACTTAGTCCATTTTAAGAATTTATAAATAAAAATTAGATAACTTTTTATGAGATGGATAAAGAGTAAACTAAGATTAGATATTAATCTAAAACAAGATTTCTAACCCTTTCTAAATCATGGATTTTATATATTCTGAACTAAAAATATCAAATAGTAAGTCAACAATTTTAAAAAAAATAATAATTAATCTAAATCATATTATATAACTTCTAAATGCTAAAAATGTGAAACTAACATAATAATTAAAAATCTAAAAGAGTCGGAGAATTTATCTCTCTCTAGCTCATGCTCCTTATTGATGAATAGGGAGGCGACTCTACCTCTCGTTGAATAGGAGAGGGAGAGGTTCCTATTTGGGTTAGGAGTCTAGAATAATTAAATAATTAATTTTATGTGTTTCCTAATTCGTAAAATTTGTTTCCAACTTTTATGAATTAGGAAACATATAAAACTAATTATTTCTTGTTTCATAATTTGGGCTAGGAGTCTCATAAAGATTCCAACTTTTTTTTAAAGATATATTATCATCGAAATCAACTTAAAAAAGAATCATACATACCCTAATTAATATAAAATATATCTTTTATATTTAAATTCAGATTCATTCTAAATGTAAATTATTTGCTGATTACATTCCTTCTCTCTTAAAAAAAATTTGGTCTCCAAATTTGATCTTATCATAGTAAAAGGATTAGGTCAAGTTAATAACACTTTATGATATATTTGGGTAAAGAATTTAATGATCTTATTGTTCTCCTAGTAGATTCACTCTTTGCATAATGATTGATAGAGACACTGAATAAAAGAGGACTTAGAGAGAAGAAGAAAGATCTAGATTGCTTCTTGAAAAAAAAAAAAAATTATTCACATAATTACAGAGAAACTTTTTGAACACTAAGCTCGGGCTGCTTGATTTATCATAACTTCACTCTTATCACCACGTCACTCTCTTTTTTATTCCAATAATAAGTTTAAACATATTGATATAAGGTATTTAATGGTTATAAATGATAGAAGATAAGATTTCTCAAACTATACGAGGAAATCACTCTATTCTATTGAGGAAAATCCTCCATTGAGAAATCCTTCCTTCGGCCAGCGACCAGCTACAGCCAATCTATCTTCCTCATCGGCGTAGGAGAGGATATGTTAATGTATTTAAACTTTTTCACTTCTTTAATAAAGCTTCTTCAATAATTATTCTTATCTTCTATTCTTTTTATCAATAAAAAGAATTACTTTAGAGCCTAAGATATTTGACAAAACATATTCTTATGTATGGATTTATGAGCAACCTATAAAAGATTGATGTATGCTTGAATAGATATTATAATTGGATTTATTTTTATATAATTAAAATTATTTATTTATTTTTATCATGCTTATATTCATCTATCTATATATTATGGATAAATATGATATGTATTAATAAGATAAATTACATGAATCATTTTGAATTATATTATGAAAGACTAATCGTGATATTCATATTCAATAGGAGTCACTTGATTTCATTAACTATTAGACCATGCCATTTAAGATATATTTAAAATTTAAATTAAATAAAATCAATTAACTATATATTACCTTGAAATGTTATGTGGAAAGTATATCATGTTTTGTGTACTTGTTGAAAAAGAAAAAAAATGTACAAGAAGATAACATCTTCTATGGTATCATATTAAGATTTTATGATATAAAAATGAAGGGAGGAATGTAATCATCAAATAATTTAAATTCATTTAAATTATGAATTTAAATAGAAAAATATTTTATATCAATTAGGAAGCACGAGTTTATTTCTCTGACTCTTCCCATTTCATCCTTATAGTAATTTTGAGATTCTCGTTTATCATAAAAAGTTATATAATTGGGTCTAGATTTTATAATAAATTTTCTGTAGTTTTTTATGTACTATTTTAAAAGTTTAGATTGAAATATATGAGATCTATGATTCATTACTTGTTTAAAATCTAGTTTTAAATTATAATTCTGATCATCTTGTATCTAATATAATATGCAATTATTTCATTAGTTTTTAACCATAAATATCAATGAATTATCGATTTTTAAAATTAAGAAAAAAAATAGCTATTTATATTTGAATTCATGAATGAATCTTATGCTCAGCCCAGTGCTGTGCATAGCCCGACGGAGCCCTAATTTCAGTCGAACCAGAGTGTTCAGTTCAGTTTCAGAATGTTGAATCTCGTATTTTGATGATGAAACCACTTGCTATGTGTTTATGATTTAATCTGCGTTTTGAGTGACGTAGAATGCTTCGATCAGGATGAGACAATTAAAGCAGGAAAATCATATTGTGCCGGAGGAACATGTCAAAAGATTGGACGTCGGACCAGTGGATTGGTCGATGTATCGACAGAAGGTTTCGGGCCATGGATTCAGGCATCGGGCTAAGAAGAGCGGGTTTTGTGCCAAGGATATCGGAGTTGCGGAGTCAACTGGCCGATTGGGCAATAGACCGCAAGAGAGGACAATGCGCCGAAGAATCAAACGAAGCGTCGAGGGACCAATGACATGTCGGACAACTTGATTGCTTAGGAGTAATTGTCTAGATCGAAGCTTTGCTTTACTTGTGCAGGATTAACTACGATAGCTTGAAGACATAAAGCAAGTCTACCGGAGTCAAGTTCAATGGGTGTTCGAGAGTCCGAAGATTCGTCGGAAATGTTGCTGGAACCAACCGAGAAGGAATCGAGGACTTGCCGAAGTTTTTGAAAGTCCACTAGAGAGATCGTCGGAGGTTCGCAGAGATCACCGAGAAGGTTCGACTACTTGCCAAAGACTCGTTGAACTCGCCACAAGACCGGGAGCCTGCTGGGAGTCCATCGGAAGAAATCCAAGGGTGTATCGGAAGTCCGTCGGAAGTTCGCCGAAAAGCTTGCTAGAAGGAAACTCGACGTTGCCGGTTAAAAACTTACTTAGGACTATGTCTTAATTTCGTAGTTTATATATAATTAGGATTAGGATTAAGGGTTAATCCTATAACTCGGTTAGGGGCCAATTGGGCCCGAATGTGACTTGGTTTGGGTCGGACTTGAAGCCCAACCAGTGACCCGTAAGGTCGGGCGGTGGAACCGTCGGACTAAGCGGTGGCACCACCCAGAGCCCAAAGGGTCGGGCGATGGTACCGTCGGACTGGGCGGTGGCACCGCCCAGCACCCGAGAGTTCCTGCGGTGGCACCACCCAGTACCCAAGAGTTCCGACGGTGGCATCGCCAGAACTCTGTCAATGTTGAAATTGACAGGCGGTAGCACCGCCACCGATAGGCGGTGGCACCGCCAGTCACCGATCGATATGAAAATGACATGCGGTGGCACCGCCAGCATCGGAAACCCAAGAGAATTCAAAATTTGGAGCCCAAATTTGAATCCTCTTGGGGGCCTATAAATACTCCTCAATTCTCAGTAGAGAATACAACTTTTGTGAAGTATTAGATTGTGATAAAAGCCTTAGCAAAGTCTTTAGCAAGCATTGTTTTCAATTGCTTGAGTGTTCACCTCCTTCTTTCTCATTGAAATTTTGTAAGAGTGTGAACCACTTGTAAAAGGTTGTAAGAGGGGGTATTTGTCCTTCCCCTTCAAAGTGATTTGTTAGTGGAGATTGGGAGCCTCATCAAAGAAGGCTTCGCAAGTGGATGTAGGTCATTTGACCAAACCACTTTAAATTGGTGTGTTCCTTGAATGTGTGAGTACTTACCTTTCTAAAATTATTATTTACACTACAGCAAGCTTTCGTTTTCATCTTCTCACTTTACTCAAGTTATTATCGAATTGAAATCTCCTCGCATTTACGAATTCGATTTCAAACTTACAAGTTTTAATCCGCTACACTAATTCACCCCCCCCCCCCCCCCCACCCTCTTAGTGCCGCTCCGATCCTAACAATTGGTATCAGAGCCATGATTTTCTACTTTGGTTTAACACCCAAATAGAAATGGCTCTTTACGGCTTTCAAGAGGGTCACTCTCTCATTCGTCCTCCCTTTTTCAATGGGACGGACTACACTTATTAGAAAACTCGAATGAGAGTTTTCTTACTTTCGTTGAATCTCAAGCTTTGGAATATTGTTGAAAATGGATTTCAAAAATCTTCTCTTCTGATGAGCGAATGGGATGAATCGGAGAAGAAAGTTTTTGCTTTAAACGCAAAGGCTATGAATGTCTTATATTGTGCACTTGACAAAAATGAATTTAATCGCGTTTCAATTTGTGATTCGGCTTTTGATATTTGGAGAACTCTTGAGGTCACCCATGAAGGCACTAGCCAAGTGAAAGAGTTCAAAATCAACATTCTTGTATACTCTTACGAACTTTTTCGAATGAAACCAAGTGAGTCCATCGGAGACATGTACACCCGTTTCACGGATGTCATCAATGGACTCAAAACTCTTGGTAAAAGTTTTTCTAACTTTGAACTAGTAACTAAAATCTTAAGATCCTTTCCAAAAAGTTGGGATCCAAAATTTATGGCCATTCAAGAGGCCAAGGACCTTAAGACATTTCCTCTCGAAGAACTAATTGGGTCTTTAATGACCTACAAAATGAACAATGTGATAAAAAGGGAACTCGAGAACAACCTTCCAAAGAACAGGAAGGATTTGGGACATAGAACACATGAAGACCACTCGAGCATAAGCTCAAGTGATGGTGAACTTAAACTATAAACAAAACAAAAATTAAAAAGCAAAAAGAACGGAACTACTTGCTTTGAACGCAAGAAGACGAACACAAATTAGGATGAATCAAGCTCCTCCGAAGACGAAGTGAAAATCAAGAAAGGCGAGGTGGCAAACTACGCCTCAACGACATTCAATGATGAGGTAATCGAAACCCCCTTAATTTATTTTGAAATTATTTGATGTTTTCCATGATGCATTTTTTTTTAATAATAATTTTTCTTGAAAATTGCATGTTTTATGTTAATGTTAGATTTAAATCTAATGATCATATGTATGTTTTTCTTAAGAAGAAAAAATGTGTATCTTGATGATTTTCGATTTTGATTGAAACCATGCTTGATGTCTTAATGAAAATATTAAGAAATTTAACATCATGCTTAATGATGATGCATGGTTTTTGTATGGAAAACTAAGCATAAAAAGATAGATTAATCTAAAAAGAAAAATGCATGACTACAATAAATAACAAAATGATTTTGGTTGAAAATATCTTATGCCGAATGAAACCAATCGATGAATATGCTTTATGTTTAATAGTTTCTTTGGCTTATATACCTTATCGTGATAAATGTTTTGAAAAGTTTACATCATATTTGATGATTATTATACATGATGATTTATTGGTCTTGAAGTTATTCGATTTTGATTAAATGAAATTATGTTTGACTTGAAGTAATGAGTTGAAATTATTTTTTTAATTATGTGTTGCACTTTTTTTGATGATTTTTTATCCTTCCGTTTTAAACGATGATGCATGGATTTGAAAGAAAAGGACATGCATGTATGGAATCAATCAATAAGTTGAAATAAAAGGAGAAAAGAATTTTTTATTAAAAATTTTCTTTTTCTCTATCTTATTAATTTCTAAATAAGAGACCAATAAATTTTTTTATGCCATTTTAAATCTCTTGAAAGAAATATTGAGATTTTGATGATTTGGACGATTTGAATTTGAACGAGTTTTATCCAAAATCATGATCTTGATTCCGTGATATTTATAAATTAAGATTTATTATGAATCAAGATTTTTTCATTAATCGATCTCCTAAGATTTTCTTTTGATTATTTATGAGTAGGTTCTTCAAAAAGAAATCATGCCTTGTATTCACATGTTCTAATATTTCATAACATGATTTTTATGCAATTCCTTGTATTCATAAAATGTTTATCTCATCACTTAATTATTTTCTTCTTGATATTTCTTATGTGGTGATATAAAATTATGCATGAAATACACTTGATATTATTTTGATGCATACAAATGAAAAGTTATGATCATACATGGTAGGATGTAATTTGACAAATTAATACCATCATGATTTGAAATATTTATGATTTGGAACGATGCAAGCAATACTTATGTTTTTAATTATGATGTGATGTATTACATATGATGTGAATCATGATTTAAAATGCTATGAGTTGTTGCTAAAATGATGTATTATAAATGTTGATTTAATGTTTTATATCATGAATGCTCTAAATGATGAATGTTTGGTATCATGATCAAAATGTTGATAAATAGTTAAAAATTTTAGTATCATGTATGATATGCTCATAATGTTGATTGATTTATTTAATATCGTGAATGAAATATAAGGTTTTTGAAATAGTGCATGTTTTAATTTAAAAATATAATGATGCATAAATAAGATTAATACTTACCTTTGTCATAATTGATGTAAAGGGTCTTTCCTTTTTTTTGACAATGACAAAGGGGGAGATAGCTGGCTTGCACAAGACAAGAGAAGCAAAAAAGCAAAAAATTACAAATGTACACATCGCAAAAAGAGGCAAAACTTATTAGTTTGCTCATCTTAAAAGTAAGAAATGCTATCTTGTAATCTCAAGCAAATGTGCTATCTTGCCTATTTCAAGAAGCAAAACTTACAACTTGCACATTGCAATATGAAGCAGGAATCATGAGCTTAGACAAGAAAGCTATCTTGCACTTGCTTTCGAAATTTTTGCTAGCTTGTATGCAGTAAAACTTGCATATCATAAAAATTGCTAGCTTATAGTCTAAAGAGAAGCAAATAGTTGCTATCTCAAGATACAAAACATGCTAACTTGCACTTTGCAATGGAACCAAAATTGCTAGCTCAAACATTACAAAGGAAGCAAAACTTTGCTAGCTTACAACTTGCATATTTCAAGAAGCAAGAGTTGCATTCTTGAACATCTCTAATTTGCTAGCTAGCATGATGTAGAACTTGCTATCTTGAACATTATAAAGAAATGCTATCTTGCACATCGCAAAGAAAAGCAAATATGCCAACTTACACATCTTTAAATTTGCTAGCTTGTATGTTGTAAAACTTTCATATCTACAACTTGATAGCTTGAATGTTCTAAGCATGATCTAACACTTGCTAAATTTTCAAGCTTACAACTTGCATGATGATAAAAATGAATATTATGTTTTTCATGCAATAAGTTGAATTTATCTCTCAAACACATAGAAAGTGACACTTCTCCTTTTTGTTGATGACAAAGGGGGAGAAGTATGATCATGTTATGTATGATGACGTGTTATAAATATTTATGATGAATATTTGCAATGACTTGAATTCGGCTTGAATTCAAGACTCTATTAACATGGCATATTGATAGGGGGAGTTTGTTTAAACTCCGGGAATTAAGGTTAACTCCGTCATCAAGTGGTTGTCATCATAAAATAGGGGGAGATTATTGAATCTCGTACTTTGATGATGAAACCACTTGCTATGTGTTTATGATTTAATTTACATTTTGAGTGATGCAGGATGCTTCGATCAGGATGAGATAGTTAAAGCAAGAAAATCATGTTGTGCCAGAGGAACATGTCAGAAAATTAGACGTCGGGCCGGTGGATCGGTCGATGTATCGACAGAAGGCTTCGGGCCATGGATTCAGGCATCGGGCCAAGAAGAGTGGGTATTGCGCCAAGGATATCGGAGTTACGGAGTCAACTGGCCGATTGAGCAATAGGTCGCAAGAGAGGACTATGCACCGAAGAATCGGACGAAGCGTCGAGAGACCAATGACATGTCGGACAACTTGATTGCTTAGGAGTAATTGTCTAGATCGAAGTTTTGCTTTACTTGTGCAGGATTAACTACGATAGCTTGAAGACATAAAGCAAGTCTACCGGAGTCAAGTTCGATAGGTGTTCGAGAGTCCGAAGATTCGTCGGAGATGTTGCTGGAACCAACCGAGAAGGAATCGAGGACTTGCCGAAGTTTTCGGAAGTCCACCGGAGAGATCGTCGGAGGTTCGCGGAGATCACCGAGAAGGTTCAGCTACTTGCCAAAGACTCGCTGAACTCGCCACAAGACCGGGAGCCTGCTGGGAGTCCACCGGAAGAAATCCGAGGGTGTATCGGAAGTCTGTCGGAAGTTCGCCGAAAAGCTCGCCGGAAGGAAACTCAACGTTGCCGGTTAAAAACTTGCTTAGGACCATGTCTTAATTTCGTAGTTTGCATATAATTAGGGTTAGGATTAAGGGTTAATCCTATAACCCGGTTATGGGCCAACTAGGCTCGAATGTGACTTGGTTTGGGTCGGACTTGAAGCCCAAGCAGTGACCCGTAAGGTCGGGCGGTGGCACCGCCTAGCACCCGAGAGTTCTGGCGGTGGCACCGCCAGCCTCAGAAACCCAAGAGAATTCAAAATTTTAAGCCCAAATTTGAATCCTCTTGGGGTCTATAAATACCCCTCAATTCTCAGCAGAGAATACAACTTTTATGAAGCATTAGATTGAGATAAAAGCCTTAGCAAAGTCTTTAGCAAACCTTGTTTTCAATTGCTTGAGTGTTCACCTCCTTTCTCGTTGAAAATTTGTAAGAGTTTGAACCACTTATAAAAGGTTATAAGAGGGGTATTTGTCCTTCCCCTTCAAAGTGAATTGCTAGTGAAAGTTGGGAGCCTCATCGAAAAAGGCTTCGCAAGTGGATGTAGGTCATTTGACCGAACCACTTTAAATTGGTGTGTTCCTTGAATGTGTGAGTACTTACATTTCTAAAATTGTTATTTATATTGCAGCAAGCTTTCGTTTTCATCTTCTCACTTTACTCAAGTTATTGTCGAATCGAAATCTCCTCGCATTTATGAATTCGGTTTCAAACTTACAAGTTTTAATCCGCTGCACTAATTCACCTCCCCTCCTCTTTTAGTGCCGCTCCGATCTTAACACAGAATAATTCCGGACTGATTTTGATTGATTCTTCCTATTGCTTTAATCAGGATATAGATGAATTGAGTCGGGTTCAAGTCAATCGAACCGATTCAATTAGGGTTCATGGCAATTGAAGGTTGGTCGATTAGGGTATGACTCCTTGATGTTTATAGTTACCGATAGTATTATTCCTTAGATTTACGTGACATGAAACGATACGTGTGCCAAACATGAGATAGGACAGTCGAGGGCAAAGAATCGGATCATTAGCCATTGATTGGATGTATTTGAAAGCTAGAGAATGAATTGAATTGATCGACACGATTGATTTTTAGATAACTTACATGAACCAATCAAGTTTTTATCATCTAATATACTAAAATATTATTTAAACTTTTATTATTTATTTTAAAAGATTATTTAATCAATCGTGAAATTAGGATTAACAAGAGAAAAAAATTAAATTAACTTAAATGTGAAAGACAGATGATTGATCCTTTGCGATCCGACTTGGATTTTAATGACGACTACGAAGAAGAATACAATATCAGGGTATCAGATTATATCCTGACTTTTATCATCAAATATAATTGGATGATTATGATCCAAGTTTGTAGTCTCAGGCATATGAATATATACAGTAGAATTCCCCACACGATTCGAGATCAAAAATTAAAGTGCATGAATTTTGTTTCCGGCAACAAATAACAAAAGTAAAGTGCTCCCAAGTTTCTTGTCAAGCAACATTTCTTTTCACAGCTTGTTAAACACCAAACTTGGTGAGAATGGTAGTACAAAATAAACACAAAGCTACATATTTGGCAACGATATTTTGCTCCCGAAATCAACACCACCACCATAAAGGATTGCCGATACGGTACATTTCAGAGTTACTGAGCCAACTCAAATCGGCTATCAGCACAAATTGACTCAAATCCATGCTTGAATACAAATGGAGGGAGGGGAGCAGCTTCTGTTTTCAATGCAAACTTAAATTCCAGTAAAAGGACCCATTTTTACAAACAACTTACGATGCGGTTTGCATCGGACGAGGAAGAAGAAAGGTTTTCTTCTACAGGCTGTTGCTCCATTTCTTTCAGCAGATCCTTTTTTCGCGTTGCATTAAAGTTGTCTACCGGGAGAGATGAGCATACACTGTTTCAGTGGAACATTACTTCTCTGTTGCATCAGCATGCATCAGGCAAAATCTATGAAACGATGAGCATAATTGGTTGGATAAAGCCATCAGAATCAGGAACTTCAAGCTTCAACTCTGAGTTGGATATATGGCAGTGGTGGTAATTGAAGACTAAAATGGTTGTTAAGCTTTCAACCGTTCCTTCGTATGCAGTGCAAAGTATGAACAAACCAAAAGACACGGACATACATAAGCATTACATTAAACATCCTGTTTAGAATTTTTTCTGTCACATTCTCCCCCACTTATTCCTTCGACGTCCTCGTCGAAGCCTTTGTCGACACTGCAACTCCTCACCCTTGTTGAGTCTTCAATCTTCTGCTCCAGCTGCAATGCGCCTCTTGGGTCCTAGCTGCTTTCTGCTGCTGTTGTTGAGTAGTCGAACTTTTGATCCGCTATGCTGCTTCAACTCGCCAATTACTCTGACTCTAGTGTGGGGTTGGCCTCTTGACTTCGCCCGCCTCCTCGAGGGTTGTACTTCATGCATCAAGCTGATTATTGGCCTTCGCCTGCTCTTTGCTTACACTTCTGAAGCACTTGAAGTATTTGCACTCCTTGCGTTGAGTTAACTACTGTGATTCACCTTCTCAATGCCATCGAACTTCTGGAATGCAGGAACTTTTCACCCCAACTTGGAGTAAGTCTCTAATAGTTTTGGTTGCCTTTGGGATTGTTACCGTCTTCTCCATCAACCCTGTCGTCTACTCCACTGAGTAGCAAAGATACATTATCACGTACTGTCTGCTTCGTTCCTTGGTCGTGCACTATTGCATGACTCGAAGTCCTTCACTTTCGGTTATTTTGATGAGAAGCTCATTGACACCAGTCTTACGAAGTTCCTTGGCCTCTGCCCTTCAGCCTTGTCTTGGTACTTGGAGTTTGCCTCCGCATGCTCCACCTTCTCGGCCTCTTTCACGACCAAGCGCTCTCCCTCCATGAGAGCAAGAGATCGATGACTTCGCGGAAGTCCCAACTTTACGATACCATGGCATTGTCATGCCCATAGCCCTACTATCCGTCGTCTCACATATGCATCCCTTTCTTCACGATCGGTAGATCTACATCTATGGCACTATGGCACTCCTCCGAGTCCACCTCCATTCTAACCGATGCTTAGTTTTTGGGTAGCTAAGTCCCTCTAGACTCGTTGTCGCTTCCTCGCCCCTTTCGACCCTTTGCTTCAACACCTCTGTGCTCTTCAAGCAGTTCCCCTTGGTCGATGGAAAGATAGATTGCAACTCCCATGCATGGTCTTTGCCATCATGTTGCAGGGTTCACACCGATTCTATTCTCTTTAGCTTCCTTGGTAGCAACGTTTGCTTACTCGACCTTGTCCTCTAACTTATCGTGCTCCCTTAAGCGAATATGGGCTTTGGAGTAGTCGAACTCTCTAGCTGCTTCGATCATACCTTTGCATGATCAAGTCCCTCCCATGAGACTCACTGGTACTTGCATTCGAACTTTTCCCTCGGTAGTACACATCCCTCATATGCTGATGACCAAGACTTTAATCCGATGCAAAATTCGATGCACGCACGGAAGACCCGCCTCTGCGATACCATGGCCTTCACTCCTTGAATCCATAGCCCTTCTTGTCATCGTGTTATTCACCGAAGTGGAGCTCCCAGTAGCTCCCGATCATACCTCCATATGATATAGTCCCTCACGAGACTACAATCTATGTGTATTGCATTGCCACGAACTATTCCACCATGATCAGCTACACCATGTCACCTCCTGGTGACATCTTCATTGCATTCTGATCATTGTGGGATGAACTCGGATTGCGATCCCTCCATGTGTGGCCTCTGCCAACGTATCGTAAGGCCTCTTCCACCTTTGATTGTGTTCGTTCTTTTGGCAATCGACATTCATCCACCCGCTCTTGGGTCACATCTAGATGAAGCATAGCTCTAGGACAGTCTGTCACCTAGTAGCTCCCGAAGTCCACCGACTTCGCTGAAAATGGTGCACCATTGTCTGGATCCTAGGCCTTTGTCCCCCCACTAGCACAATCTCCGCTATGCACCGCTTCCTTCATGGCAACTTGAATGACAACACTGCGGCATATTCTTCAAGAGTACCCGCCTCCGCATCCTCTTGCCCCGTGCCAAGGCCTTCTGATCCCAACTTTGCCTCCGCAAGTTAAGTCGTCTCAGTTCCCCCGTCAAATGCTTCACTGAGGTAAAGTGCATGTGCCTCGAAGCTCCCTTTGTATTTAGCACCATGCAGGATGAGCTTGCTCCATTAGAATGAAGGACCCATGGAACGACATGATCCCTCTCTTGCCTCTGCAAGTGTTCATGTACTTGACCTCTGTCCAAGGAAAGCTTTGTACCTCCGCTCCATGTTTCATCTTCTATGCCGGCTCCCTTCATGCAACTTGGGTGCTTCGCCAAGTTACACCCCAGTTGCTTCGCTCCTCGTTTTGCATTGAGTTGATGGTGGCTCTCGCGCCCACCATTCCACGGGTCAGCCCTCCATTGAGTCTGATCTCTATATCGACTCCAAGTATGCCTTCATTTGTGTTACCTTAGGTCGCTCCCCCACTTTATCTCGTAATGCATCCACCAATGCATTCTCTCAAGCGAGATCATGCGACGACTCCTCGCCACTCACTCGCTCCATAGAGCTTCGTGGAGTTGCTGTTTTTGAGGTACTCCTCCTCAACATGTGCGGTCCGTTGCACGTGATTCTTCCTCTAAAAAGCCGAGACTTATCCCTCCTGGGTATCTATCCCATTGGAGCAATATCTCTCTTAGTTTCCTTCCCTCTGAAAGCTTCGGAGACCACCATCCCCTTGGACTACTCTGACTTGGTGAACAAACTATGCATTGTTCTGCTTTCTGCAAACGCACTTGCTAGATTGCAACTCCACGTCAATACAGTCCCTGCTGCACCACTCAAGGGCTAGCAACATGCTGAACTCGCTGCACACTTCAGCCTCCTACAGACGTATCCTTCTCATGTAGAAGAGAAAGTTTTAATGCTCCATGGCGTCGAGTTTCGATTGCCTTAGGATGACCGTGAACATTCCATCGTCCGTATGTAAGCCTTTGCATGAGTATCGAATTCTTCGAGTTAGCAATTCCCCTTACCTTTGTAAGCTTTACACAACTCTTTCGGACGTTGAACAACCCATTCTACCTTATATGGTCTCATCCTTTACCAAGCGCCTCGCTTGCCTTAAGTACCATCAAGTATAGTTGTCAACGTCGAGCCGTAGCTCGAACTCTGTCATCCCAACCTTTGTACGCTACACATTCTTCCAAGCCTCTTGCGGTGAAGGGTTGGTCATTTCTCTGAATGTTAATCTCAAATGCCCGCTCCTCCGAGCAACTCATTTTCCCTATATCTCCATGCTCGTTTTTCCCCAAATGGTTGAGCGTGCTGATTGCCCTCAACACAGCCCAACTAGGTCCCCCACGTTTGCATGTCAAGTGTTTCTATGAGTGCTTGTCCCGCTCTGATACCATCTGTCACGGACTTAGCTGGTTTTGTCTAAGTTGTGCGACACCCTTGCATGTCTATCCGCAAAGGTCAGCCTCCCCAAAACCTCCCATGGTCCCTTAGGACATACAAAAAAAGAAAACGGATTAGAGAAAGCAATCATTTCAGAAAACACTTCATAGCCAATGCAAATTACAAACAGACTTTACAAGCTCTGAACAGTTACACAACAAAAGGTCAAAATAATCCACTATAGACCAAATATCTCTCACAAGTGTCCACATGACACAACCTTTATTTACAAGCCTAAAAAGACCATCAAACTCAATTAAAATGAGACTGTTAAACCTTCGACCGTCCCTCTACATGCTGTGCAAAGCATGAACAAACCAAAAGACACGGACATACATTAGTATTACATCAAACATCCCGTTTAGAATTTTGTCCGTGACACCATGGCAATTAGTTTTTTTCCCAAATGCATCAAAAACAAAATATATTGGAGCTTTTAATAGCACAAGCACTTGCGGTAGCAATTCCTAACAAGAACAACACATTATCCCATCTAGTCTTCAATTGCAAAGAAGATCATGCTGGGAATTGATTCGGAAAACTGACTTACGTTACATAACATCCAAGAATGAAGTGCCTATGATCTTGGTACTTCAATAAGAGGCTTGTTAGTTCGACTGTACGATTGGCAAGAGACCTTTGCTACCTTGCCAGGTCATCGGCTTCCTGAATCTGTCAATATCATCAGCCTCCTGGCTGTTTTCATGAAGTCACTACAACACATGAAATAATGATTTTTTTTAGCTTATTTCCCATAAGAAATAGCACATGTTAAGTTCTCATGAACACCTAGTTGCCACAAGTTACATCTAGCAAACCGCAGGTGTAAGATGAAGAAACATGCTCAGCTGCATGAAATGTTTTACAACAGGCATAGGAATTGATTGATCATCGTTAATTTCAGATATAATAACATACGATGTGCGTGAAACAGGCAAAGATCTACATAATCTGTTTCATGAAGATGATGACACGCAAGGTTGCTAAGAAAATGAAATAAAACATTTGAAAACTTCCAGATTTCGCTAAAAGAAATTATGAAGCGAAATTACACTAGAAAAAGGCGGGGATTAGTGGATAACATCCTACAAGTAAAAGAGATTGTCTTCCTGAAAATTGCAAAAACTGTGATCGAGGTCCTCACCTGAATGGTTCATCTCTTGTGTGTTTAACTGCACCAGCCACATCCTTGTAAAACACATGGTTCATCATCTTTGATTTTTCAATTCCAAACATGCCAGAAAGCCTCCCATATAGTTCCTCATATGAGCCAAAGACTGAGAGGTCAAGAGTGCGACCGACATCATCAGATTCCATGAAAACCTTGCAATGCCCAGACTCAAGACCAAGCTCTGAAGCTCGATGATCCCTGTAACTTGGGAATGCTTCAGGAGACCCCTTCCGATCTATTTCATATCCAGAACCACCAGATGCATATGTTGTCTTTTTGAGATCCCCACCTGTTGAACTTTTTCCGGTCGCACCAAGGGAGACTCCATTCTCAGATTTGCTCAAAGATACCTGTTGTTCGGTGAGAATTGGCTGCCCAAATAGCACCAGTTGTGGTGGCTTTCCATTACATGATTTCTTCAGGTTCTGAGAAGGATGACCAATTGTTAGCAAACAAGACAAGTCATCATCAACGGTGGGATTGCCGACAATAACACCCATGGATATCCTTGAGTTTGGAGTGGCTTGATCAACCCGGTGAAGCCCAGCATGGAATAGACCCATCTGCAGTTTGTTAAGGTGGAGATTTCGTAGACCAAAATTTGCATGCCTGGCTCCCTGTATGCCTGCAGGAGTGCTGTCAGAATAACAGCAAAAGGGGCTGTCGCCGGACCGAAGGGGGATTCGAGCGACCATTGGAGTCGGAAATTGGCCTTCAAAGGGTAAATCAGGGTGTTGAGGGATCCGTGGTTTTTTGCTGGGCGGTGAAAAGTGTGCAAGATTTATGGCTGGCATGTGTGAGACCAGTTCAACTAGCCATGGATTCACACACTTCACATTTTGTAGAAAGTCTGGCTCATCCCATGTCACCTGTAAATCCATTTCAAGGGACAATCAGAATACTCAAATTGAAAAACACACATAAACCGTCAAGTGAGAGTACCACTTGTCGAGTGCAGTTTCAAATAACCATCAATCTTGTGACAGAAATCACGGAAGCACAATTTGAGGTTTTTATGAGTTCATATTTATTATAGCAAATGAACCAAAGATTTGTTCATGCTCATCAGCAGGACCCCAGGTTATGAAAAGATAACCATAATGGAACTCTACTTTTCTTTCTCCAATAAGCAGATATGTATAAATTCAGAATAGATTTGTCCCATTTATTCAGGAGATACTCTAATTTGTCTGGCGGAAAAGAAGTTTGCTCCCTGCCAAAAAGACACATCTCACACTGAACCACTACTTACATATTTAACACTCAAAAGTATTGCCTAGGCATCATTTGAGCTGTTTTTTTATTTATAAATACATCCTCTAGTGCCAACAAATTAAAATACAACTAATACAACCTTCAGGATGATGATCAGGAAGAGCCGCGGGAGACATATAATGTCATTAATCTAACGACTGACGGGTTAGTGATCAATGTTCACAAGCATATACACAGCATGGATTTGTTTTTAAGAGAGAATCATTCAAATTACAAGCACATCACACATTCCAACTTCCACGGATAAAAGCCCTATCATTTGCCACATGACTGTAGAATTGAAAATGAAACAAAAGATAATAATCTTTTGTCAACAATGGAACACCGCTATATCATAGATTATATAGAACAACAAAATTATAGACAACAAATGGGTTCAATAATCAATACAAAGGAAAATAAAAATTTATTCTAGTCAACACAATTAAGAACTTCAAGAGTTATGGACAATTGCATCTTAATAAGAAAAGGATATCCCAAGATATCCCTTAAGAATTTCTTCACTATATCTTTATCGAAAAATACGTATTTTGTCAGTTATATTATATCTTTCTTAGACAACTAAGCAAAGAAAAACAAAATGAATGTGAAACTGAATGGAGATACAAAGAAGAAACAAATTCATAACAAGCATGCATGCAGCATAAAAAGTTACCTGAAGAAGTCTCCATGGTGAAATTGGCCATCTTACAGGATCTGAAACCTGAACTGAAGATATAGTCCCCATGAACCAGCTAATTCTAGATGAGTCCTCAGTCTCAAAAGCCATCTTAAATCTCATCCCCGGACACCACTGGATCCTCATCGCTGCTCTCACAGCTGCAGCCTTTACACAAAACTCAGGTGTACCGGCTCTCGGGTAGTACACAACCTCAAAAGGCTGTCCACTAGCTGCTAGTGATGCTGTCCCAATGACAGCATCTGCCCTCACTCGCCCCCTTCCTCTCATACCCCCGCTGGAGGCAAAATTCCCACCAGTACCTCCCATCAATTTGCTCTCCTCCTCCCTCAGAAAGGCAGAGAAGCTGTCATAGCCAGAGATAGCGCTTTCGCTTGGTGAATTCCATCCTGGAGTCTCAGGACCATCACCAAACCCACCTCTTTTGGCACGCCGGATGCCGATGCAGAGATCCCCATTCTCTGCTCTAAGGAACACAATTGAATCCCCGGCCACCAGCT